>NC_056749.1:232288810-232588810 GCF_019279795.1 Protopterus annectens
TGCAGCTCAAACTTTTTACCAGATGCTCATCAGCCCAAGTACAGTGAAACTGATGACATTTGCACATATTGCCTGACACTTAAGTCCACTGTCAGTGTTAAGTAGAAATACTATAAATATATAAGGAATACAATTAGATGCTCAGATTTTTCTCAGACTTAACATACTGTTCTCCAGCTATGCATCTTCCAGTAAAACCAGCTACGACTGCATTACAAATAATGAATTGTCTAATTTCTGCCTGCCTTTCACCATCCTCTCCATAAACTTTCCTTATCCTGCCACTCTTCTTTCAACTTACCTTGTCTTACGTTCCTCAACACTTACATTTAACTGTTGCTTAAACTATTATTTCAGAATCATATTTCCTCTCTTCTAGCATTATTCTCTTCTGCCTCTGTGCTCTCCCCAAAAATTAACATTTTCTGGTGAGACCTAACTCAGAAACTACACTTCCTACTTCAGAAACTCCACTTCCTGCCTTTAACAATTATTTCATATTTCCTTGACCCTCTTGGCAAGCCAGTCCTATCTTCCCATTTGTATTCTTCTTTCTTCTATCCAGCTTGCTCATGGCTTGGCCGACTGTTTTTTTATCTTATTGCTCAACTTCCATTTAAATAAATACCTTATTACCATGCTTTTCCAGCCCTTTCTTTTATACATCCTACTAACCTCTGAGTATCTTCTATTTCAAGATATCCCCTATTACATTTTTTACCTGCCATCTCCCATTCTTTCAGTGCGCCTTGCCACTCCCACGCCTCTTCTTTAATTACTCCTTCATCCTTTACCATTTTTTCACCTTTTATTACATTCTTCGTCCAAAAGGTCTCAGCTGCCTGATTTTCTCATATCCTGTGTACTACACAAAAATTAACATACTGCCATTTCAACTGGTGTCTCCTACTTCTGTATAGTGACACAGAATTCAATGTCCTCTAGACTCCTTCTCTTTCACCTCCCTCCTCATGTAGTCTCCTCAACTCCTCAAGTTCCCTCTTATGGAACTTATGATTGACTTCAAAATGCTGAAGGAATAAACAACAGATAGACTTCACTCATGGCTGTAATCACAAGATACCAACTCAAAGGCCATTCAAGAGAGTACATTCTGAATCAGGGCAATCCGTTTGCAAAGCTTGTCTCCAAGAAACCAAACAAATGTACAAGTTTTATTAAAACAAGTTTTCACTCTCGATGTGTTTCTCAAGTAGACCTCAATATAACATTAACTTTGCTGTCATATTTGAATCCTGGCTAAGCTAGTTTAAGGCCTTGATTTCCATATTCTCCAACTATAAGTCATAAGACAGAACAAATCGACACATTGCCAATGGATATCCTCTCCTTAGTAAATATAATTCTCATACAAATCATGTCTTCCTCCTTTAATTCAGATGAATACTTACATAACTGGTTTAGTATTGATTTCCTTATCTGTCCATTAGTTCTCGAAAATAATTATCCTATTTTATTATCTTACTCTTCCTGTCTAGCTTTCTTCCACAGTCTCCTTCAAACTATATCCATCTGTACTATTAGAAAAAACTTTATCCAGTTCCACAACATTAATGCTAACTTTCCTGATCTACCTCTTCAAGATTTCTAGGATCTTTAACCAGATTTAGTCTTTCTCTCCTTATCAATGAATGTACTAAGTCTAGGATCTACTCTAATGAATATATACATATATATAAATATATATATATATATATATATATATATATATATATATATATATAGTTTCATTTCACAATGTCAAATTACTGAAAACTCGAACTTCATATGGTCTTGACCATATGATCGAGTTTTCAATAACTCGAAATTACGAAGTGTAATAAAAAAAAAAAAAACCCAAACACATCATTTCTGCAGGGGGGCAAGCTCCCCTGCACCCCCACACCCTCCTTACTTAAATATACCAACTCCGAGATCGCACTACAGTGGGGAAAAGGGAAATCTCCTGTTCCACACTGTATGCAGAAGCACAGAACGGGAGATCTCCCGTTTCCTCGCTATAGTGTGATCATGGAGACGGTAGATTTAAGTAGGGAGGTCACTTCGTAATTTAGAGTTACTGAAAATTCGATCATATGGTCTCAGCCATATGAAGTTCGAGTTTTCAGTAATTCGACATTGTGAAGTGAAACCATATTTTTATATATATATATATATATATATATATATATATATATATATATATATATATACATACATATAGGTTCATAGGTTCATACTAGGCTATCTGCCCGAGGGCATTTACAAGCCTAGCCCATCGTTTTGTGGCTTACGCCACCCCTTTAGTATGGGGAACTATACCCATTATTTTGCTGTGCCTCTGTCGAGCAGTGACACTGAGGTAATCCCTGGGGTATATCTGCGATCTCCCATCCATTGGTCAAGATTTCTCTTGAACAAGGCCAGCGAGGTGCTCTGCCTCACATGTACCGGGATTTTGTTCCACAGCATAGGGAGTCTTTGGGTGATGAATCTATCCCTCCAGCACGTCCTATTAATAGCCGTGTCGAGGTTTAAGTCTCCGCCCTTGTGGCTCTGATGGATCTAGATTTTTGAGGTGAAGCATATTCGTCAAATCTGGGTTTGACATGGCCTTGTATGTTAGGCAAAGGTCACCTCTGAGCAAGGTGGCGACTGAATAGAGCTGGAGTTCTTTCAGTCGGGCAGCATAGGACAGATTTTGAGACCCTTTATCCTTTTGGTGAGGAACTTTTGTGGCCTCTCCAGCTGCTGCAAGTGTCGGGTCAGATACATCCCGAATGGGGCATTGTACTCAATCATTGGTCTGATGAGTGATGAGTAAAGGGAGACTATGACCTCCCTTGATCTAGATGAGAATCCCTTCATGATAAGGTGGGCAATGTAGAAGGTCTTCCTAACTACTTTAGCTACATGGGTGTCGAATGACAGACTACTATCAACCTGGGTCCCCAGGTCCCTGATAACTTCTTCTGTGCTCAGTGGATTGCCACCTATTTGGTAGCTAGGGGTAACCTTGTTTTTCCCAAAGGGTATGACTATGCATTTTTTGGCATTTAACTTCAGGCCGTGGCTCTGGCACCAGTTATCCGTTTCTGTGAGACCCTTCTGAAGGATATCTGTGTCAGATGTGTTTTCTACTATGGCGCCCAGTTTGCAGTCATCTGCAAACTTTGTCAGCCATAACCCTCCTGTGTTTGCTTGTACTTCGGAAAAGTAGATGCCAAACAAGAGTGGGCCCAGGACTGAGCCCTATATATATGGGTCTACTTCATTTAAACAAAAGACCACTTCACCACACCCATTTAACCGAGACCATATCTCCGACAATGCAAATCGCTGAAAATCCACATCACCGACCTCCTCTTGGCCGAATATTAAATAACCAAAACTCAAATCAACGACAATGCAAACAACACCATGTCATACCCTTGCAGCTGCTCACAAGTCCATACTGAGCATCCTCTTCCATTGTACTTCCTGTACAATTCTCTCTGACAAATTAAAGTGTAACTTAATCATATCTCTTCCCAGCATATAATTACTTGCAAATCTATCCAAGTATAAATCAAATTGAAGTGGATCTCTGCTGTAGTTTAACATGGAATATACCCGTAATCCATACAAAGTACTAACAAGCATTCTAAACTCAAATACCACATGACTGACTCTCAAATGAGCAGTAACATCAAATGCACTCTTCCTGTACAATTACAATTTCTCAGAAGTGATTTTCTAGGAACTGATGCCGTTTTGTGTCCATCATCCTTCTCTCCAGAAAATAAATCACTGATAACAGCAAACCACGTGTTCAAAACTCCTTCTGCAGCAGTGCATGCTGTTCTGTATTGTTATTGTTCTCTTCACAAACTGATCAGTAAAATAAAATCAGACATTTGTATACCATACCACGAGCTTCAAACATACATAATTGATAACCTTGTAAATTATGACCATTGAAGTGACAAGACAGATTAGAAAACATTGTGAGCGACCTACTACCTTTAAATCTTCAGCAACTTGGCAATAGCTTTAACAAATTCTAGTTGCCCGTATGAGTCTTTATTGTGTAGTACACTTTGTCTTTGCAGTAACATACATTCCTTTGGAGAAGGGGGGACACCAGTCACCATAAGAGTGCAGAATTCATCCACCCTATTCTGTTCCCTTTGTAGACCATAAATCAAAATTGACAAATCAGTACCTCTACTAACTAGGAAACACTTAAGGCATCTATGTCATGCCTCCATGCTGTTCTGAGTTCTTGAGAGGAACAGTTCATTCAACTCCACAATATTCTAAAATGACACTGGAAATAAAGGTGGAAACCGTACAGATGAAGAGTTCTGGTATTAAATTTCCTTAATTTTCCATGGATATACAAGTCAGAAAAATTGCAGAGTAATTCTCTTCCTTCTGTTGGGAAACTGCCCTTAAGCATTTGGAATGTTTCAGGCACAAGTTCTTCTTCAAGAAATCCTAATGCAACTAAACTTTTTACATTCAATTAGAAACTGATATCACTGTTGCATAAAGCACAAAGTCCAAGTTGCTGCACCTTTCGTCATAAGTTTTGGCCAAAATAAAATAAACAACCTTTAGCAATAGCACCACTGACATTGAGACGGACACTTTTCATTGCAGCAATTTTAGTCAGACAACACATATCTAACTGTAGCTTGAAACCCATATTCAGATAATAGATGGAAGATATCATGCCACATGTAATTGTAAGATTTCAAAGACTTTTTAGACATTAAGCAAAATATCAACAGTATAGCTTTACTATGACTTCCAAACTTAACTAATACATGGACAGAATAAAGTTCTCAAAAGCATACACCTTTACAAAAGAAAGTGCCGTCTGTAAGCCATATACTTGCCCGGCTTAAATCATACAGATTTTTAGGAGTAGTAAACACAACTACTGTCGTTCCTGTAGTGCTATCACTCAAAGTTTTACTGACAAATGTACGACTTTTCAAAGGGTAGTGACTTGAAATCTATATTATCTAATGTTAGATTTGCATCTTTTTCTTTATGAAATACTTTCCATTTCACGTGACCTACTTGTTGTAACAGAGCTTTTCTAGGAGGTAAGGCATGCATAGTATCTAATAAGGTAGACACTAAAGTGTCATCCACCAGTAGGCATGGGGTGTCTCTGCTTAATCTAGCTCTTTGTCTGAGGTCATTACAAACTGTGTATTTCTGAATTTCACCTGGGTCACTTGCATGGCTGTGCGCAACAGATTTCAATAAGCGTTCCCTGTCAGCCACAGCTCTACCTCTGCATTTGTCTGCTATTTTATACTTACACCCCCAGTATTTGCAGCTGTTCCTTGTCCTTTCTAAATGATGAATGAAGCCATCAGTAACAAGCATCTCTTTATTTTGTTGTGATATGACAGTGTTGTACACTACTCCTAAAACTCCAGGAGCATTACTGACATTATCAACCATAACTTCTGATCTGTACTAGACAGTGTATAGCGAAGCCTGCTCTTGTGAATATTTCCGGCAAACGAAAGTGACGTATGTTACTTCAGTACTTGTAGTTCCCTAAATGGAAATATGGTGATTTGAAAGTCGATCAAGTGTTTTTTTTTTGTGATTTGCATTGTTGGTGATTCAGTCTGCCTGAATTTCGTGTCCATGAAGTAGTCTTTCGTTTAAATGAAATAGACCAATATATATATATATATATATATATATATATATATATATATATATATATATATATACACACACACACACACACACATATATATATATATATATATATATATATATATATATATATATATATATATATATATATATATATATATCTACCTACTCTAATAAATATTAAATTGTAGATATAATACTCGTCAATAATCCATCCAAAATTTATAGCCTGACTGTCCTTCCTCCAACAATTGTTGTCAATTGTGTAACCTTTAATTGGTCTGCTAAGAAACTTAAATTCTCCATTTGCTTTGCACCCTCAGAAATAGACCATCAAAGAACATATACTCTCTGAAAAATGACACCATACTAGTTGATGTTGACATTATCAACCAAATGTTGCTTGCTTAATTTTTGCTAATATTCTACTTAACCTGCAAAATAAATATTCCTGCTTTCTTCTTCAGATATATACAAAAGCTAACGAGGAAGCTTGTATGAACTCTGCTCTGCTTCATTTTCTGAAAACCAGGTGTAATGCACTAAAATAACTTCAAACCACTAAATCCAAATTTCATTATATTCTCCCAGAAAGTAAACTAAAATGACCCCCACATTTACTACCTACAACTTTATATTAGTATTGATATTCTAACCCTCTTCTCTGTGTGGAAGATTTTCAGTCCATATATTTCTAGTTAATCACTGTATATTAATCAGATCAGACAATAGTAGTAGAAGTAGCGAACGTAAACTCGTCAAGTCAAAAAGTAATAATAGAAAATATATAATTCTACAGCATTACTAAGTATTCGAAAGTAATCCAAGCAAGGCAGGCAGTCTGTTTCCAGTCGAAAATCCTTTATTAAGTACACAGACAAGCGATCCAAGTAAAACAAAAATAGAGTAATAATTTCCTCACAAGCTTTCTAAATATATATATACTTTTTATCAGGCATGGGAGTGGTTTATTGTGCTGTAAAACAAAGTGTTATTGGTCCACATGTTAAATTCACATCCCTTCCCCCATCAGTGTGACATTCGAGCTGGTCCTGCCCTACCTAGTAGCTGTCATAATAATATATAGCCCTAATGTACTTTAATGGTACATCTTATTTAACCAAATTATTAAGTAGATTATTAAGTCTGTGATTTTATGCAAGGCAATATACTACATGGCTGGAAATATATCAACCTTAGTTGATTTTGCAATCAAAAATTATATATAAATATATACATATACATTTTGCATGTAAAAATCAGTTTCTATTTTCATAACCTATTGTTAACAAAGATCGCTTTCGTCCTTCTAGACTTCTTCAGGTCTGTGTACAAGAACCCTAAAAACCTATATAATTGTATAATTAGTTAGTATTGTTATTACCATCATTTTGAATAAAGTGGAAAAAAGAGAACCAGAAAAAAATAATAAAATAAAATAAAAATAAAAAAATATATATGTATGATGATGGAAACAAAATATACACTTAAATTTCAAATGATTTAAAATGGTATTTAAAATCAATTTGTAGAAAAAATAAAATAAAATACAATTAGTCATGTAAACAATGTGGCAATTTTCTAAGTTCCAGTGCACTTTTAATTGAACAGTAGTAGTTTAGTCCAGGCTTTCTAAAAGAGTTCAGCTTTAATTGCCACATGAGTTCATGTTTCTCCAGAATATTCGGGATGTCTCCTTCAAGATCACCCATGTCTATGCGATCCAGGATCTGGAACTTAAAACCTGTGTGTCTTTTATGAAGAGAAAGGTGTTTGGCTAGTGCATTATTTTTACATCCAGAGCGGATTTCTGACAGATGACATGAAATCCTTTGCTTGAGTTTATTTACAGTCTTGCCCACATAGAATGCATCACATTCATTGCACTGTGCCCTGTAAATTACTTTTTAGTGTTACAGTCACCTCTGCACTGGTTTTATTGATCTTCTTTAAATAAGGGCAATAAAACTATCACCTTGCTGTATAAATATACAAAATGTACAATTAGTTTCACATCTTTTAGTGCTTTTCTCACATGATCTAGGTTTAAATTCAACAAAACTTCTAATATTCCTGGCCTTCCTATAAACAAATGATGGGGCTTCACCTAAGATGTTAATCAGAAAAGGGTTTCCTGTGACAATGTCTCAGTTTTCTTCAATAATATTTTGATACTGTGATAATCCAAAGTGTATGTCAGGATGCAGCTATTTTTGCATTTGTTATTCTCTGTGGGATTACTTAACATTTTTCTACTGGGGAGGTTGAGTGAAGGTGCTTCAGTCCTTTTCAGTTCTATAATGGGTTCCAGTATGTTTTTTAACATCTGACTTTCATAGCCTCTCACTAGAAAATCATTCTCTAAGTTGTTCAGGTTTCTCAAAAATGGTTCCATCTCTGTGGTAATTCGAGCTAATCTATAGCCTTGGGATTTCACTACATTAGTAAATAACAATACTAACTAATTATACAATTATATAGGTTTTTCGGGTTCTTGTACAAAGACCTGAAGAAGTCTAGAAGGACGAAAGCGATCTTTGTTAACAATGGGTTATGAAAATAGAAACTGATTTTTACATGCAAAATGTATATGTATATATTTATATATAATTTTTGATCGCAAAATGAACTAAGGTTGATATATTTCCAGCCATATAGTATATTGCCTTGTATAAAATCACAGACTTAATAATCTACTTAATAGTTTGGTTAAATAAGATGTACCATTAAAGTACACTAGGGCTATATAATATTATTATGACAGCTACTAGGTAGGACAGGACCAGCTCGAATGTCATACTGATGGGGGAAGGGATGTGAATTTAACATGTGTACCAATAACACTTTGTTTTACAGCACACTAAACCACTCCCATGCCTGATAAAAAGTATATATATATTTAGAAAGCTTGTGAGGAAATTATTACTCTATTTTTGTTTTACTTGGATCGCTTGTCTGTGTACTTAATAAAGGATTTTCGACTGGAAACAGACTGCCTGCCTTGCTTGGATTACTTTTGAATACTTAGTAATGCTGTAGAATTATATATTTTCTATTATTACTTTTTGACTTGACGAGTTTATGTTCGCTACTTCGACTACTATTGTCTGATCTGATTAATATACAGTAATTAACTAGAAATATATGGAATGAAAATCTTCCACACAGAGAAGTTTCTTACACTGTTTTGTTTTTAGACCCACTACACGTTAGTGGGTTGTTTTGAGACTTCGGGGATACCACGGAGATTACTTGTTTTTTGATATTCTAACCCTCCTGTCTTATCTCTTTAATACCTACTTTACCCCATCTCACACTGACACCTTCCTTCTTAGATTACATTTTAAAAATAATTCATAACAAACTGAAATACTTCTTGACAGCCTGAATCTCTCTGGATATCCTGATTCAAATAATACAGTTTCTCGGTTCCATAATCTCTGCAAGTTAATTAATATTTCACCTACTCTGTCAGCTCTTTAATGTCCCTTTCTCATAATGCCTTTCATCTGCCTGGAAATAAGTCCTTATCACCCCACTAGTAAAAAACATTTCACAGATTTCAGATTGCAAATGAATATCTTTGTTACCTATCCTTGCTAAGTTATTAGAAGTAACTGTTTACAGTGAGTGCATTTCAAAATACAACAGTCTTACTAGGATTTAACAAGGATTTATGCAAGGCATAATTATTATAACTGTTCTTCCTGTTTAATCGGACTCTATTCTCTCAGAAATTGATCATGATCAGCTTACTGGGGTTTTGTATTGATCTAAGGCCTTCAACCTCATTAATTACAATCTTCTCATTAGCTTCTCTGTTCGACCAGTTTTTGCCTTATCACTATAGTGTGGTTTGAAAATTAACTTTCTAACATGTCCTTCAGAGTTAAAGTTGGCAGATCTCTCTTCTAGAACCCCATAGTCTCTAGGGTTGTTCAAGGTTCCGTTTTAGGTTCTTCCCTTTTAACTCTTTAACTTCTGACCTACACCTTACAGACCTTGTTTCCTTTGCTCATGAGCTTCTGCTTCACCCAGTTCCCATCCTTATCAGAACTCCTCTCTTCACTCCACAGTAAATATGTACTTTACTTGGATAAAACTATGGTTATGAATTTTGATAATAATATCAGACTCAACTCTGTCTCTATTTCCAGCCTTTCATATTACATAATAGCAACCATACATAACTGATATACTCCTTCAGTTTTACTTTTCTCTACTTTGACTCCATGTTTTCAAAATCAAACTATATAATCCATTAAAAATCAGCCAGACCCTTTTTGCTACAATAACGTTTGTAGATCTCACCTATCTTCACTAAAACTAAGGAAGCCATAGGAAAAGATCTTCTACAAGCCTCGCTTGATTATAGATGTGCCCTTCTCACCTATGGCTCATCCCTGAAACAAGATATCTACAAGTTCTTTCTAATTCTATTTGTTGATTTATCCTACTTTCCCATAAAAGTGCAGAGTACATCTCTCTCTCTCTCTCTGTCCTATGTTAAATGGCTCTCCATCACAGAATGTATAGACATCTCAAAGTAATCTTCAAATGTTTCTAGACTGACATTTCTTTCCTATTCATTTCTAATCTACATCCCAAATTACTCCTATTACATCTGATCACAAACTAATGGTGTCTCTTTGTTTCCTAGCCCACCCCCCTGCCACCAAGCAGTCTTTATCTTCCAGTGATCATACCTTCTAAATAATGTTCCCAAAATAGAGGGATGCTTTTTAATAATAATGTACAAATAATAATGTTATCAGTAAGAAGAATTTTTTGCAGAATAGTAATAGTCAGTGCATTTATAGTCTTTCCATAAATACTACAATACAGCATAATTCACACAACCCGCAAATTATATTTTTCTTAAACATTCACAAATTGTCATATCTTGAACACTGTACTACCTACACATGTATTATTAGAGCACTCTTGTTAACCAGACATAGGTTTCACACTACAACAAGAATTTCCTCTATGAGTGCATGTTTATTGAGATATTTACAGAAATATGTAAAATATGTTTAATTGTATACTTAGAAATATAAATAGCACTGGATATAACTAAAGATGTGCAACTTGTAGTGCAAATATCAGTTTTCTTCAAGAATATCTAAGGTTTCACCTGATGCCATGAAATAGTTTGTAAGTCACTTCTTTCTTTTTTTTTGAAGTATTAAGTACATGTAGAAATATTATTTATTTTCAAAATTACTAACCAATAATTAGTAATATCTCAGTGAAATTGTGATATGAATGGACATAAACAGTGACTTTTCTTATCTCCTTCTATGGGATTTCGCACCAATGAATCTAAGTGACATTTTTCTTAATAACTCTTTGCACTGTCTAATAGTTGATAAGCCACAGAAACTAGGCCCAAAAATGGTCTGGATACAATAACTAGGTATGGATGTGAACTGGAAATATATAAAACTGGCATTACAGGCTTGTGTGAGTAAGGAATAGAGAATCTACGTTAATGTTTCAGAGTAGACTAAAATTATTTCTAAAACAGCTTCCTGATTTTGCTTTTCCCACTGCTACACTGGTTTACTTGGAGGTCTTCTATGCAAAACCTATTTTATGGGCACACATGCCGAAATGGCTAATAAATGACCCTTGATGGGGGAGTTAGAAAGGCCAAAGGACAGTAACATAGTAACTCACACAAATATCGTTCATAGGTTCATAAGTAAGTACTAGGTTAGTTGCCATTGCATGCCATTTTGAGCCTAGTCAATTTTCCTTTCAAATGTGAGAATTAAATTGTGTACCTTGTGTCTGTGAGATAAACACCTTAACCATGAGACCTGACATCCTGAGGTATTCCCCCGCAGTGACCAAAGTCTGAGTGGAAAGCCTTAGAAATAGACCTAAATAAAGATCCATTTTTCCTGTGGAAGAAAAGCTCTTTGAACTGAGATGTCTAGTTGATATCCCAAGAATACAATCCTGTGTGAAGCAGTCAAGAAAGAGTTTTGAATGATCTCTTGGAATCCTAGCTTGTGTAAGAGATCTCTCACGCAACAGAGAGTTTCCTAACACTTTGAAGAAGACTCTACAAAGATAAGCAAGCCATCTTAGTATGGAAACATGTGGATACCTGTAATCTGCAATGACCTATAACTGGAGCTAGTCACTTTGTGAACACTCCTGATGCAGTGGATAGTCCACAGATTAAGGCAGAGAACTGATCATGTGATCCAGACACACAAAAGCTTAAGAAACATCTGAAGCCTGGATGAATATGTATGCGATGATAAGCATCTTTTAAAAGTCGAGTGTTACCAGGAAACTTGAAAGAGGAAGAAGAGGCAACAGGTTGTGAAGTGACATCATTTTGAATTTGGGCACTGTCACAAACAGGTTTAGGAAAGAACTACCCAGATCTGGTCTCCGAGCATTTTTTTTCTTTCAGAGTAGGAACATCCAGGAATAAAACCCCTTCCCTACCTGGGAAGGAGGAATTGGTTCTATAACTCCTTGGGAGAGCATGATGAAGAACAAGGGGAAAACAAAAAAGTCTGATCTGGAGGATGAGGGATGACCCCCTGGAAGGAAGGAATTTCATCCCACTGCCATCTGTAAACTTGGTAAATAATATTCAGAACCCATTTATCTGAACCAATATGTTGCCTAACAGAAAATGGAGATTCAGAACTTATGGAAGAAAAAAGGGGCCAGGGTGGGAGGGGGTCACAAGGACTCTTGAATAGTCATTCAGACTTGTTTAACTGTTATGGGTTTTGGGAAGTTCAAGACTTCTTTTTGGAACCCTCTTGACATTTGTTCTTAAACTTCTGTTTACCCGAATTTTGAAGAGACTATGTATTCTGTTCTTTTGCCAAAATTAGATGGGAAGATAGAAAATCCCTGCTCTGACAATCTGGAAAAGGAGGGCTGAACAATGTTAGAAATTCCCTGGATCAGCTTGCCCCTTTCATCACACTTCTTGATCACCTCTGAAGCATAGGGGGCCACACAATAAATTTCTATCCAAGGAAGAATTTAAAATCTCATTTTTAACATCATCTAGGAGGTTCTAAGAATGTAGCTACGCAAACCTCCTCAAAACAGTCCCCGTGGCCACAGCCCTGGAAGAAGTATCAACAGAGTCACACACACACTGCAAACAATGTGCAGTGATCTGTGCAATAGATGAAACTAAATTATTAAGAAGAAACTGCAGATAAAACATTCCTCATAATTTCAAAATTTGTTAGAGCAAACTTTAACTTATGAGCGCGACAATTCAAAATTCTGAAAAATCAATGTTGCAGAAGTATACACTATTTTCCCATAACTATCAAGAATGTTCTCATCCTTATCAGAAAGAGTAGGATTGGAATTAACTAATTGCTCAGCAGCAGTTAGAATAACTAAAGCCATAGCTGCTGGATCATATATGGGAATAATATATAAAAAATAAAAATACAGAGGAACTGTATACATCCTGTCTGCCTTTTCAGAGGCAAATAGCTGACTATCAGGAAGATTGCAGGCAGTGACACACACATCCTCTAAAGCAGACAGAATAGGAGGAATTTGTGTAGGGTCTGAAAAGTCCTTCTGTAACAACTCATAGTATATTCTGAGTGACTGAGAAACCTCAGTGTTCTCCCATTGGAAACAATGGCATATTCTAGCAATAGTCTCAGAGAAAGAGAAACCCCCACAGGAAATAACAGAAACTGGGCTCTCCTCGGAGTCAGAATCAGAAATTTGAGGAAAAAATAGCTTATATTCATACCTGCATCTTCCTGTTCAGATTCAGAATCTTGAATGTCTTCAGGAAAAGAGGAATCCTTTCTTTTACCAGAAACTACTTTGCGAAAAATATCAACAGCCTTAATTAAACCCTGAACCAGACTCACTAAACTACTTCTATCCAAAGAAATTTGAGAAGGAGTATCTACATGCTTGGTTTTCTATTTCTTTTTGACAGGACAAATTAGCCCAACCATGTTACTAATAGCAGCAGCTGCCTCCCCAGGGATAGGCACCGGATTTTGGCACTACAGGGAAACCTTTCCTGTTCCCTCTCCCAGGACCAACAAGAGTGGATCTCTCTTGTCCAGTGCGGAAACCCCAGCAGCCACTGAGGGCATGGCTAACCCCCTGTCTATAGTGGCTGTAGGTGCTAAACCAGAGTGATCCTCGGTAATAGATGAGTGGTCTGACGTAGAAAAATGGCCACAGCAGAATCACCTAACTACAGCTGAGGTAAATTGCAATTCTGCAGAGGTGACAGATGCTATTTACTTGACTTTTTCTTTTTCTGGCTTGAAGAAGGTCCAACTGTGGGACTGGTTGTCTGTTCCATGATCAAAGAGTGAAATTGCTGCCTCTTTTCCAGTGAAGACAAGCAGCAATTTATGGTAAATACTACCAGTCCACAAAATTTATTTTTTTGACAGAAAATACACAGTACAAATCACTTTAAAACAATATGTCACCCCAACAAAAGAAAAATAAATATTATTTCTCACTGAAAATTTGTTTTTAGTTACTTTACACTACTTTTAAATGGACAGAAAAAATGAGTGCTCATTTTAAAAATATGTTACAGTCTCAACAGAGTGCATTAAGACATACCACTCCTAGATTTAAAATATCTTTCCTGGCGAGCAAAGTAATAAAACATCAACAAATTTAAGAAAATTAAAGTTTTTTTCCCCCAAAGGGAACTTATTTGCCCTGCAAAGGAAAGCACGAGCCGACTGCTGATCCTCAAAATCCTCACAGGAGCATACTGTTAGGTGGCAGTAAAATTCTGAAGGGCTTCATGCCCAAACTAGTCTTTAAGTCAGTTCAGCTCAAGCTATCTGACAGGTTTGGTGCATGGAAGGTGCCCTGAAGCTTTGGAAGCTGTCCAGCTGTTTTATCCTTGGCAGTATGTAACCCATATAGCTAAGGTTACTGCAGCAGTGATCAATATGATGAAAATCCTTTATGACCAGTCCACTACCCCAGTTACCAAGCTGTAAATAAACAACTAAATGCAACAGCAATATTACTGACATCAGTAGTGCCAATAGCACTCTGCCCACTAGTGGTCATGCTACCTGTGATCAGTTTGATGGACACAACTGCCAAGAAGATCTCAGAGTCTTCTTCTTCTTCTTTCGGCTTATCCCGGTTAGGGGTTGCCACAGCAGGTCATCTGTCCGCTCCTGATTGGCAGTGGAGTTTTACAGTGTCGAGTTGCCAGTCCGGTGCCCAACCTTCCACAGAAGGCACACACACACACACACTCACACCTAGGGCCAATTTAGAGTGTCCAATCCACCTACTGCATGTCATTGGGATGTGGGAGGAAATCGGAGCACCCGGAGGAAACCCACGCGACCACAGGTAGGACATACAGACTCTGCACAGAAGGCACCCCAGCTGAGAATCAAACCAGAGAACCTCTTGCTGTGAGGCAGCAACGCTAACCGCTGCACCACCATGGCTGCCCCAAGAAGATCTCAGAGTACAGTGAAAAAAATCTGTACTTCTGCACCACATTAGTCTAATTCATTTCTTCCCAAATTAATTTGAATTTTGAGCTAGAAAATTAAATGTGTATCTGTGTTGAACAGTGACAAACTGAACAGACGTGAAAGGTATGTATCCCTTTAATATGTCTATTTGTTGACACTGACCAGGAAACCATTTACATTTTAGAAAAGCAAGTATACAGAAGCATTTCATATAAGAGTGATTTAATAGTTCCTTAGAAATAATAAAAAATAGTTAAAAGTATATTATTTATATATTAAATTGCTATGCAGAAATTAACATGGCTTCAGTAAAAGTCAATGTGTCTTTGCCCTCTCCTTTTACTTAGTGATATAATGTAAAAATACATGGAGAGAGAGAGAGACAAGCTAACGGGGTAGCAGGTTATGTACAAGTACATGGAGAGAGAGAGAGAGAAGCTAGCAGTGCGCAGTGGAGCACGGAGAGGCTAGGGTTCATTGTTGACTTCTGATCACCACTTTTTTTTTTTATTTCTCCAAATCTTTTGGATTTCTAATATCATAACTGGAATAAGCCCCATTACTAAGTCAGGGTATAATTAAAGTTCATGAAATTAGTATTGTTTCAGTCTTCGATATTAGCAAAAAGTGCTCTTCCCAGCACTTGCACTGTGCCCTGAACAGACTCCTTCTACAATTTATATGCAGTTACATGTCTTGGTAGTATATCTAAATATGACTGTAGATCCTTTTTTATTAGACCCATTGCTCCTACTACCATTGGAACTGTCTGGGTATCTTGCACATTTTTCTTATTTCTGCCTGCAGCTTTTAATATTTTATGACTTTGTGTCTCTCTGTGAGTGAGACACTGTAATCACTAGGTGTAGCGATTTCAATGATCAATGATAATTTTGTCTTTTTTTCATGGACTCTAAACCAAAACAAAGCCGGGAATTGAAACAACGCCACAGGAACTTTAATAAAATAAAATAAAGTAGAATGCACAATAAGATAAAGCACTTTTCATCTAGTCAGTGACTAGACTTCCTCAGATAACAATGTGCAACACAAGTTTCACTTACATACTTTTTCCTCACCCCATCTTAATTAATTAATTGATTTCAACAGCTTAATAACTCATTAGCAAGTAAGCACAAATACATATGCACAATGCATCAACACAGTAAGTTTAACACGTAATAGTTAAAATGGATGAATAAATAAATAAATAAATAATGTAGTTGTGAATATTGCCCTCCTATCTAGATTCCCCCAATTTTATATAATATTAATACAGTTAAAATTGGAAAAGGTAATTGTAAATCTCCTTCCTAAATTCATAAATTACGTAGCAATATAAAAATGATGATATAATAAATGTGACCATGTAAAAAATGTAAAAAAGTAATAAATAAGTAAATAAATACTGAAGACTATTTAATTATGTTAAAATATAGACATATAAAATCTGTAAAAAGTCCTAAATAGTCAAACTACTACTTCGTCTTTCGGCTTTTCCCAGTTAGGGGTCGCCATAGCGGATCACCTGTCCGCTCATGATTGGTAGTGGAGTTTTACGGTGTTGAGTTGCCAGCCCAGCGTCCAACCTTCCACAGAAGGCACACACACACACGGACTCACACCTAGGGCCAATTTGGAGTGTCCAATCCAACTACAGCATGTTTTTAGGATATGGGAGGAAACCGGTGCACCCGGAGGAAACCCATGCGACCACAGGGAGGACATGCAGACTCCGCACAGAAGGCACCTCAGCCTAAATAGTCATACTACTACTGTGCACTAAATGGTAGTAGCAAAAGCCAAGAATTATGTACTGAACCTTAACCCTGTTTTTAATCTACTTAAGGAATTGAATATATATGGAATGCCAATCATACAACTAGTATATACTTAATAATGGTATATACTTAATAATGGTATTAATGGTGGTGACAACTAGGGGATCTATCTCCTAGATCTTATCCAAAATTATCTAGTCAAGTTCTTAAGTCTTAAAAGATACCGAATGGAACATATTTCATTGAAGCCTGGAAAATGGCAAGCGTCTAACCGAATTTGCCACATTTATTCCAGTCTCTCCAAAAGTAAAGACCTTAGTCTACCTCTAGGGTCTTTTATAATATAATTAATGACCCTAAATTTAAATGTGTGAGTGGAAGTCAACTTAATATGGTTGGCTAATGTGTTTTCTGTTTTCTCTTGCCTGATGTTATATAAATGCTCGTATACCCGCTCCCTTAATTTCTTGTCCATCTTCCAGACATAGAAAGCGGTACATAATTGACAATGAGTTAAATAAATTACAAAGGTGGAGTTTCAATTAAATCTCCCAGAAGTTGTAGTATAATATTTGTCCCGGATATTAAAATTGTAACCTACATCCATAAACTTACAATAATTGCATGACTCACACCTTGTCATACCAGGAAGTCTAACTAAACTCATATTAAGATTTTCCAATAAATTCTTCAAGTTGCTCCTTCTCCTAAAGGTAAAAGAGGTGGTGGACCAATCTTATTTCAAAGATTTTGGTCATTGTTGAATAGGTTCCAATTTTTCTTTACTATAGCCTGAATATCTCTGCTCTCCATACCAAAGGTTATTATGAAACTTATTGGAGACATAACCGATTCTTGGTTTATACTATTATTCAAATTTTCATTTGCAACTGACACAGCACCCAACAAAGGGGTATATGTCCCATTGGCCCTTTTTTATGGATCTCAGTGGTGATCTCAAAAATAAGTTCCTCAGGATAGCCTCTTGGGATGAACATTTCACCTAATTTCTGACATTCCTTGGTGAAATCACTCTCGATTGTTACCATCTTGCAGCTCAGGCTAGTTGACCCTGTATTACCGACTTTTTTGATGGAATGGATGCGAGCTACTATAATGCAAATAAGTGTTTGAAAATGTGCTCTTCCTATGTATCCTAGAAATCAGTATCTTAAGGGTCCTGTCTTTTACTAGTTCAATATTGAGGTATACAATCTCATCCTGGTGAAATGTGTAAGTGAATTCCATAAATTCAGTAGTTTCATTCAAATATTTAATGAGATCCACCACTTTATCCAAACTACCTTTGAGTATGACAAATATGCCATCCAGGTAGTGGGTGTAAAATGAGATCCCTTCTATAAGATCTAGGTTGTTGAAAATGTATTCCTTTTCCCAATGGGCCATAACTGTGTTAGCAAAGCTGGCCCCACAAGGGGACCCCATTGCCACACCAGTGTTCACCTGTGATGGAAATTAGACTGGTGAATATTTTGTTGGACATAGTGTTAACCAACAATTATTTTTTATTTGATAACAAATTCTACTTGCAAAAAATTGATGTGGCAATGGGGTCCCCTTGTGGGGACAGTTTTGTGGACTACTACTTCTTTCTACAACAGTAGTACCATCCTCCCCCTGAGCCAGGCCTGACCCCATTGTAGGAATGTTTCAGAGTCTTGGGGATTCTACACTGCTATTTTTTCCAGTCTTGGCACAAGAGCACACATGAGGATTAGGCAATTTTTTTTGTTATCCTGGGAATTGTGCACCTGCCTTTTTTGTTTTTTTTTTTTAAATTACATCTGTCCATGATATATACTGTGTATGATACAGTCTATATATCAGTGTCATCTTGGTGATATTTTGTGAAAACATGGTCCACCAAGTGAAGGTACTCACCATGACTTCAGGATGAGTCAGTTCCAGAAATACTTCCTTGCTTTTCCTGATGATTTCATCATTTCTCCATTTAGACCTCTATAATATACACCTCTCTGTGGTGTTTTACATGCGCTCCTTGAGTTTGCCTGCATTTTTTCATGCTACTCCAGTTTCTGCAACTAGAGGTGCTACACTGAGGCACACAAGGGCACATGCACAGGTTGTGAAACTGTGTGCCTTGATGCATTGCCAAGAACAAAAGTTAAAAATGAAAGAAAAGTATCATTCCTTTTTTATTATAATAAGGCAGCAACAACTCTTGCAGCTGTGCTAACTTGCCATATTTTTTTCTTTTTTCTTTTTGAGACAGAAGATGCACAATACATTGGGAAGTATAGTCCTAATCCTTTGCTCCAGAGTTTTACAACAGTAGCTTCAGTAGTGCAGTGGTCTACACTTCCCTTGATGCAGTGCTCTTGGCCAGCCTATAAATATCACCAGTTATGTACTACTTTTGCAAGATTCTTGTGAGAATTTACAACATACAAACTGCAGCCGATGTCCAATCCTGAATCAAAAACCAAAGTAGAAGCAGAAAAAACTGTACGGTTAACCCAGCCAAGGCCAGTTTAAAACCACTTTTAATAAAATAACAAGAAAACCAGAAAACAGAACAGATAAGCACTTTCAGACTATCAACCCTTCATCAGATTTACTACTCTAACACAAAGCCATGCCCTAAAAAAGAAGAGACTGTAACAGGCATTAAAAATCCAGCCAATCAGGATCTTACAACAGAAGTACTTAATAGGGCAATTAATGAAGCAGTTTGTATGCTCTCAATGCCAGCTTTAAAGGAACATAGAGAGATGGCTGAGATGAGATAGATAGTGAAGTTATAATCTGATAGACCACCTGGCTTGAATGGGGTTGTCCCTTTAAAGCTGGCATTGACAGCACACAAATTGCTTCATTAATTGGCCTGTTAAGTACTTCTGTTGTAAAATCCTGATTGGCTGGATTGTTAATGCATGTTATTGTCTCTTTTTTAGGGCTTGTCTTTGTGTTGAGTAGTAGATCTGATGAAGGGTTGATAGCCTGAAAGTGCTTATCTGTTCTGTTTTCTTGTTATTTTATTAAAAGTGGTTTTAAATTGGCCTTGACTGTGTTGACCATACTATTTTTTTCTGCTTCTACTCTTGTGAGAATTCAGGAAGTGATGGCTGTTGAGAAGAATAAGGTTATCAGCAGGGATTTATTGGCACAGTGCGGCACAACATTTATTTTTTACAGGTACTAAAGTTTGAGTAATTAAACAGTCTAGTCTATTCCCAGGTGTTATTGCTCTACTCACTGAGGTTATTTGCTTTGTTTTGGGGTTCATTTTTGCTGAAGTTGACATCATCCAGCTTTGCTGTTGAGAGCCTATGTGTGCATGTAGTCATACTTGGATAGTTGCAATCATACGGCTTAATTGTATGTTATTATAAGGAATGTCTATGAGTCTTTAAAATTCCATGTTCCATGCTTTTACACACTTACACACTGAAAGATTGCCATGCAGCCATTAAGGACTTCTTCCACTATTATCCATGGTAAATAACCCTAGATCATATTAATGTCTTAAAAGAACATTATAATTAGAAAGTACATATTTTAACCATGGTGTGAGCTTGCTTCCTAGTTGTTAGTAGTAAGGGGTTTGTGTGTCAGTGCCACATTTTGCCAATTTGCTTGACATTATGACAGCTAGAGTAGTCTTACATATTTTGAAGATGGAAAGTTTCTGTAATTTCTCTTGCTTCTTAGTGCTGTTGATTGTAGGGCAATTATTTCTATGCCAAAAGTGTGTCACACATCCTTAATTTTTTCAAACTAATGTCCGTGGCAAGTAATACTGAATTATATTAATTCATCAAAATAACTTTTTGAGTATAAAGAATATATTTAACTTTTCTGTGAGCTTCATTCCTAGTTATTAATACTTCAGGTATTTGTTCTGCATTTTACACTTTTTGCAGTTTGTTCCACATTATGAGAAGTGTTGTTCTACATTTTGAAAAAGGGAAGTTAAATATGACTGTAGTTTCATTAACTTTTCTTTTTCTTGGTGTTATGGAGTATACAAAAATGTCTTCGTAATGTCAAACCACACTGAATTGTTTTGATGTGAAGAAGTCTCAGAAGATGACTTTAACAGTTATTTGCAATTTTATTGATTGAGTTCATAACAGGTGATATCAATCATTAAAATTTCAATTGTCTACTCAGAGGTGATCTATGCTTAACATACAAGGCCATGTCAAACCCTGAGCTGTTGGACATGCTCCACTTAAAGAAATCCCAATCACTCAGAGCCACATGCTCCAGGGTTCTAAACCTTGTCATCACAATGAATAAAACATGCTGGAGGGATAGGTTCCTGACCCAGAGAGTTCCCATACTCTGGAATAGACTGCCCATACATGTCAAGCAGAGTGCCTCCTTGGCCCTCTTCAAAAGGAACCTTGATGATTGGATGGGAGATAGGAAATTCACCCCGGGGATCATGTCAGTCGCCCTGCTAGACAGGGGTCCAGGGAATTAAATATTGTGGGAAGAAATATCCAGGGAATTGTTATGGCTAGGCTTGTATAGGCCCTAGGGCCGATAGCCTAGTACCAACCTATGAACCTATAAGTACTTATCAAAATCTTCTGCATGACTTGTTCACATTCAAAAAATTATTACAACATTTAGAAAATTATAACCAAGTCATTTAAAATCCTCAACGATAAAATATTCAAATCTTACAGACACTGTGGGTTAGTATGATCACATATTCCCTCTTATGCGCTGTTCCAAAACATTCAATTCTAAATTATTTTGTAGGTGTTATTACTGCAGATCAGAAATACAGCACTAGGAGTTTCATTTTGCTGCCTTTGCTTGGTATTGTCTTGCCTTTTTGTGTGCCAGGTTTTCCCTGAGGTTCACAAAATTACATAACAACATTGTGGTCAATTGTCATTGTCAAGGAGTCTCAGCTTTGGCTTTGTTGTAAGTCAGACCATAGAGAGCTTTCTGTCCACTGCAGATGATCAGTCCCGAACTTTAATGCACTTGCTCCATCTTTGGCATATTGCACACTTGAAATAAAATTCTACAATGGGACTGAAGTGTTTTTCTCCCATTGTATCTTTCTTTTCCAAGCTATACCAATGCATCAAAATTACTTTAAGTGGTTTTAATATATTGTAATATATTTTTCTCTAACATGACCATCATTAGGCCTCTCATATTAACATGAAACTGTTTTACTGCTTAGAGATCTTGCTCCAAGAATTCATTTCAAGCCTCTCTTTATAAAAGGTATGCTAGATATGAGGAAATTAGTTTTTTTAACTTCCATGAAAATAGAATGCAGTAGTGTGAGTTAAAAGTATCATACAGTTTCTGTAACCATTTCATTTTTTTCTTGAATTACTCTGATTTGCGTTCATAGAATTGCTCTAAACTTTCATAATACATGTAAATCCTTCAACAGAACAAAGTAGCTGAACTGCAGATTTTCCTAAGGTTGCCATTTGTAATCCAAGTGCTGACAGACCCTTCCCTGCACTATTCCTATGATGTCAAGGAGACATGTGAACATGCTGACATTCATCACAGTCTGCATTAGGAAGAGGTGTGTTTTTGGGATGAGTGTTAATGAAATGTGTTACAGTTCTTTAAAAGTATTTTATAATTTCTATCATGTCATCTCCATCATTATAATACAGCATAGTACAAACAGGTGCGACTGTCTTTTACTGACTTTGTGTTGAGATTTATTTTTCTCATTTTTACTGTGGCACAAATGCCTTTGTGTGTTACATTTTCCCATTTCTGTTTTATTGCTAGCTACTTCCTTGATTTCTTACACTGTAAAATGCTAACATTTCATCCAAGTCACAATCATTGAGCATGGAAAATTAGTATTTATTCTCTGTACTGCACATATTGCCAGGATGTGTACAATATGTTACTGGACTGTGGAATTTTTAACAATGAACTGAGGTTGTATTTTACAATGTATTCTACACTTTATTAGTATGTGTTTATGTTCATGTGCTTTATAATCCTACCTCCTAACAGAAACTAAAGCTACCACTGCACTAAATTGTCCACATATATGTTGCATATACGATTGCCTTTGACCTGGTTCACAGCTGAAAAGAATCTGTTTTCAGCCTATTTACTTACATGATTAGCAATAAATTAGAAAAAATAGTGAAATCTTGTGACACTATATTGTAAATCACACTATTATCAGGTAGTGTAGACAGCCATCAAAACAGGTTAAAAGAATATAGAAAGGAACTATCAGTAAGAGCGGCAGACCTAACTGCCACTTATACACAACCTCACACAGAACTTCCTTCACAACTGGCTACAGCCTCACAGTAACCTAAAACAACTATATTAATGTCACAGACTCCCCAAAATGTCCTCCTGCAAGAGTCAGTTAAAAGAGCAGATTTAACTTTGCAAATAACTAGGTATATGGATAGATCCATCCCCTCCTTCTTTATAGGTTCATAGGTTAATAGGTGTTTACTAGGCTAATGACCACAAGGGCCTTTTTAAGCCTAGCCATGCATCCAAAATCTCTGCCAAGTTCTGATACTCTTGATAAGTCTAAGCATGGGCCTGGAAGATGAACCATTTACAGGTTACCTGTGTCCATTAGAGACATAGGTTCCAAACAAGGGATGAATTTCTGGTTTCCCATCCAATTGTCCAAGCTGCACTTGAAATGGGTTAAGGAGGAACTCTGCTTCACATGTATGAGGACCCTGTTCCATAGACGGGGTACTCTCTGGGATACATACCTATCTCTCCAGCAGGTCCTATTTATATCACAGGCAAGGTTTAAGTCTTTAGTACAGATAATTCTGGTGCTGTTCATTTTGTGGATATGCAGGAGGTCCATTAGAGTGGGGTCTGACAATGCCCTGTATGTCAGGCATAGATCTCCACTCAAAAGCCCATAGGAGACAGAATACAGAGATAGGGCCTTGAGGCAGTCTGCATAAGACATTTTACTTATGCCCTATATTCTTTTAGTGAGGAACCTCTGTGGATATTCTAATTGTTGGATGTGCCTGGTTAGGTAAATACCAAAAGGGACATTGTACTCAATGACAGGTCTGATGAATACAGAATACAGTGGAACACTGACTTCCTTGGACTTAGATACCATACCTTTGTTTATAAGTTGTGCAACATAGAAAGATTTCCTCACCACTGTAGACACATGATGGTCAAAGGCTAGATTACTATCTATGTGTGTCTCTAAGTCCCTGACTACTGGGTCAACTCTAAGGGGTGTGATGTCAATATGACAGTTACCAGGGATGAGTGATTTCCCAAAGGATGCTATTATGCATTTCTTGGCATATAGTTTTAGTCCATGGCTCTGACCACTGACATTGGCCTTGAATTCTGAGAAGTAAATGTCAAAAAGGAGTGGTCCAAGGACTGATCCCTGAAGGACTCCACTTGTGACTGGCCTCTTTGTAGAGATGGACTCCCCAGTTCTAACAATTTGTGTCCTGTCTGTGAGCCAGTTGGCTATCTACCAGGTGACATACAGGTTTGTCCCTAACCTCTTGAGTTTATCAACAATACCTGAGTGGGGTATTGTGTCAAATGCATTGGCCAGGTCAAGGTAGGCAGCGTGCATGATTTTGCCCTCATCCATTGCTTTTGTGACCTTCTCAAAGAAGTTCACCAGGTTTAGCAGGCATGATCTGCACTTGACGAAACCAAACTGGCTTGGGTCCAGTGTCTGGAGGGTTACTATATCTCTGTTGATCATCTCCATGATAATTCTTTCCATGGCTTTACATATAAGACCAGTGAGACTTATGGGTTTGTAGTTTCAAGGGTTTGTAGATAGCCCACTTTTGTGCAGAGGGATGACTATTGTCTTTCTCCATTCATGAGGCACAAAGCCAGTTTGGCGGCTACTGTTAAATAGTAATTCCAGAGGCCCAGATAGCTCATGTTTCATGCTGTTTAGAAGGCATCCTGGGATAGTGTCTGGGCCCATTGATACAGTGTTTTTGATCTTAGAGAGAGTATTAAGGACCTGCTCCCTATTGGTAGTAGGGAGAGTTATGTTTGATGATATGTCCTGAGGGAATGTTGAGAGGGAGAGAGGGGTAAAGTTGAAGCTGAATTTGTCAGCCAGGAGGTTTGTTATATCTTCTGGCTCAGTATAGGTGGCTCCATTTACAATGAGCTCTGCACACAATTGTGTATTGGCTTTGAGGTTGTGCACATAGCTAAATAATGCTTTGTGGTTAACCTTGGCCTGGGAGGCCAAACCTACCTCAAATTTGGCTTTGGTAGACTTTATTTGTCCTCTGAATTGTTTTAGTTTGATGAGAGTGCTTTTATCCTGCTGGGAGCTGCACCTCCTAATTTTTGCCATGGTTTTCTTCCTCCTATTATACAGACTATTGATTTTGTGATTCCACCAGGGTGGCTTGTTTTTTGAGTTAGTTCTGTACTTCTTCCTGATGGGTACAGCTGCCTCTATGCATCTATTAACATGGGTTTATGTGAACAGTTCTGCATAGGCAGCAGTGTTCTCAGGGTTTATGGGGGCTTAAAATTTTGCCAGGTTCTCACTTCCTAGCAGGAGGTTATATTCTAGGTTTAGCTGGGGTCCAGGTTTTATTTTTAGTTCAAAGGAGACCATTTTGTGGTCTGACCTTACAGAGACAAAAAAAAAACAATGTGCAGATTCTTAGGTGAAGAACCACTCTGAAGCACCAGCTCAGAAAAGATATAAAAGAGTTGTGACACAGCAACAGTATCCCCCACCTACTCATTTATTGTTATGACTACCACCACATAAGCACTCAGAGACTGCATATGTACCTAAGCCAAGTAATTTATTTCAAGTGCTCACACATAGAAATGAACACCACTGCCTAGCACTTAGAAAATAAGCCATGCTCCCTTACCATCTAGAAACCTACTGTATCCCAGCACATCCCTAATCTTTAAACTACTTCTCAATTACTGCCCACTCCTACCTAATTTCTTAGACATACGAACACATTAGAGCCATTTGCACATTTTAACCACCTCTCAGTCCACACCGTCTATGTCATTCTACCACTTGTCTAAATACCTCTAAAGTGACCCTAACCTGTCACAAACTGCAGATCTGCATCTCACAACAAAAACCCGCTCTTTCTTGAGAAAATATATTAAGACCTACTTAACTGCATATACCTTCTACACTTTATATCGCAAGGTCAGACAGTCCACCATTTCTCTTACTTGGCAAATGCCATAAAAGTTTGACCAGCTGCCCATGTTGCAACCCAGCTAACTTTGGTTATCACAAATTTTCTCATATTATTCACCCCATTTAGCTTTTATCATAAATATATTATAAATAGCTCATTATAAATAGCCAGTGCAAAACTTCTGTGTTTAACTCACATGTTTCTGGTGGAGCTTCTGCATATACTACTCAACTCTCTGCCTCCAGATTGTATATCTCTCCTAACCACTTTAAGAAAAACCTGATAATTGACTGTCAACCTAATGAATCTGTAGCACTGTTTAATCCAGAAAACTGTATGTAATGTATTAGCATATTTGTATTTCTACTTGGTAGCTATCTCCTGGCTGCAACAGGACCCTTGTGGCTTAGTCATCATATCTCTAAAATAAATAAATGCTTAAAATGAAACTGCTGGCCAGTTATGAAAAAATGTGATCAGGAAAATGTTGTACTGTTCTATACTCGGTCTGAAATCAGCTCTATTATATTTTAGACTTTGAATTTGCATTAAAATCAATCCACACTAAGGAAAGGATAGTGTCTGTGTTGAAACAGGAGGTTAAGTGGTGCTTAAGCGAAACTTCATATTCCCAATAAAAGACTAAATTCCCTGAATAATGTATATGTTGCTCAAAGAAGCAGAATTAGCAATCAAACAAAGCCATTGTATTACTGAAATGAATCAAAGGGCTACGTAACCCAGGGTGAAAGTTTCATACTAGGAACCTCATAAAAATATAAAAATAATTTCTTCCATTGAACAGGATGGGAAAATCTTGATGCATGGAGATCACTGGCGTGAGGTGCTTATTGGTTGTGTCTGGAACCAAAGAGATAACAGTAGGAAGGAAGTGATCTGAATTAAACACTAGGTTCAGGACTCGCTCACCAAATTTCTTCATAGTGAAGAGCTTGTATTCACTACATCCACCCCTGATACTTCAGGAGCTTTGTCCCCAACAGGCAAATGCCAAACATTTTCACTGAGAATTTTGTCATTGTATAATAGCCTGTGGTCACTACATCTGACCCAGATACCACAGGAACTCTGCCACAAGGGCCATCTCCCAAACATTTACACTGAGAATTTTGACCTTGTTCAGTGTAAGCAAATTTAACTTGAATAACATTGCTGTGTATTAACTTCAACTAGTCAGATATGTGCATGCCTATGTTGGAAATTGGCTTTAACATCCCCCTTCCTAAAGAGTAGCCCTTGCACTCTATGGACCACTTATTAAGTTGGCCACTATCCTTTCTCTTGACCAATAGCTTACACTTCATATGCCAGTTACGTTGTCTCCCTAGCTATCAGATTTCTGCATTCTGAAAATGAAAGAAAACCTGTTCTAATTTACCTCTCTGTTAATTGCTTTGTACTGGCTATAAACTGATTATTGTCTGTTATACTTAGACCTGAGGATCCTTAGGGTCTATATTATATCATCGAATGCTTAAAAAAGTGAACGATGAATAATCGACTCCATGTAAGTGTAAGCTTACAATCTCGAAAGATCAAAACCGCGACTTTTTTCCAGGGGAAAAAATTGCTGTTCCAAAAAAAGAAAAAAAAATTGAAATAATATTCACAACCCCCCTACTTAAACATACCAACTCCAAGATCACACTACAGTGCTAAAAACGGCAAAGTAATGGAAGCGGCCAAGCAAATTTTTTCCCTGGGAAAGAATTCTCTTACAAGCCGCTTCGCTATTTTGCCTTTTCGTTGTTTTAAGTTCAACCAAGATGCATTCCATAGAATGCGTATTCGGTCTTCTAATAGGAACCCGATCCTTAAATGTGAACATGTACCTATTCATAACTTATACCTCCTTACTCTCTCTTCTTCGCTCATTTCCTTACTGCTATTAATTTCTCTCCCCTGGCTTTCTTTCTAGATATACTATAAGCATACTCTCACTTCATATTGCAATTCCTGTTTCTATTATACTAACTTACCTTTAATTTCTGAATAAACTGGCTAAAATTTATCTGAATATTAAATCATTGTTCTTTCATTTTAATCTATTTTTAACCAATGTTTTCATATTAAAATGTTTTGTAATACTTTGGAGCTTTTCTTCCCAGGCCTCTGCTGAAAATGACCTTCTAACCAGTCAGATTTTCCCAGTAATCAAATGTCAGTCAATTAAATATGCAACATCTATCCATTGGTTAATACAGCACCATGCTTTTAAGTTTTTGTTGAAATCCTGTTGTTGTCTTTCGGCTTTTCCCGGTTAGGGGTTGCCACAGCAGAACTCCAGTCCGCCAATGATTGGCAGTAGATTTTCACGAATGCCGAGGTGCCAGCTCGACGTCCAACCTTCAACGAAGGCATGCCCATTTACGCATGTCTTTCGAATGCCCACCCAACCGTGGGGAGGACATGCAGACTCCACACAGAAGGCACTCCCCGCACTCCAGCCAAGAATCAAACGGGAGAACCTCTTGCTGAGAGGCAACAACGCTACCGTTGCACCACCACGGATGTTTTGTTGAAATTCTGTGCTGGTCTGAAAATAAATATTCTGATTTTTTACAGTCGGATTTTTTTCCTGTCCTGTGAGCAGACACACATTCATATGATGTTTTGAACAGAAGAAGCCTGCTCTGTGTGTGTGTGTGAGAGAGAGAGAGAGAGAGAGACCCTGCTGCATGCGTACATGTTTTGTGCATGGTAACTTTAGCAGATCAATCTCAAGGAGTGAAGCTCAAACATTTATTCATCTTATGTTTTTCCCATACATAACAAAACACTCAGAGACACACACACACACACACACACACACACACACACACTATATATATAAAATAATGGGATGTCTAACTTAAATGCTCATACAGAAACATAGGTATAACAAAAGCCATATTCATTTGCTGCAAATCATGATTATAGGTTGTTGTTGTTGTTGTTGTGTCTTTCGGCTTTTCCCAGTTAGGGGTCGCCACAGCGGAACTCCGGTCCGCTAATGATTGGCAGTTGATTTTTACGTGCTGAGTTGCCAGCCCTGACGCACAACCTTCAACGAAGGTACGCCCATTCACGCATGTCTCCACGCAGAAGACGCTCTAGCTGAGAATCGAACCAGACAGCGTCTTACTGTGAGGTGACAACGCTACCGCAGCACCACCACCGCGGATCAAATCATGATTATAGGTATATGCATTTAATAGCAAGCATCCTTTTTTTGGTCAGCTAGTGGCAACGTAAATGATAATAAAAAGCATTGCTTTATAGTTTGTAACTTTCCTACTAAACGTACTAAGTAGATACCACCACATTGCCGCTCCTTGAGTCTTCACTAACAGTGGGCCTTGGATTCAACAATATTTAAAAAACTGGCATACGACTGAATAAGTTCAGTTATTCAGTCAATAATTTTCTGACACCCACTGAAAACATCTTATAAATACAAATTTTATTTATTTCCAGTGCTTTTATTATAACACTAATGTATTATATTCATATTTCTTTTTCATTTTAAATACTTTTTTTTCTGGATAGTCATTACAGATTTTTTGTGGATGGCTCGATAGCAATGTCTTGCATTATGTTACCAATGTACACTAAATAGCAGCTAAACACTTTATATTTTTACTTTCTCTGTAGTACTTCATAAGAAATGGAATGATTGACATTTACACATTATATTGTTCACTGTCCAAATTACATAATTCATTTATCTTTGCCTCACAGCAAGAGGTTCTCTGGTTCGATTCTCGGCTGGAGTGCCTTCTGTCCGCAGTCTGCATGTCCTCCCTGCGTTCATGTGGGTTTCCTCCGGGTACTCTGGTTTCCTCCCACGTTCAAAGAGATGCGTCTGCAGCATTTCTCCCCCGGCCTCTGCTGAAAATTGGGTTTGTTCCAAGTCGGACTTTCCCAGTTAACAAATGTTAAATAAATAAATAAATAAATAGATTTTTACATACTCATAAGAGTAGATATTTGTGATAACTGCACTACAAACTGCAAGCCTGGAAACTGCTTTTCTTTCCTTTTACAGGCATTTACCTTGTTTGGTATTAGGTGGCCTTCATAAATATTATTTCAACTTAAAAAAGTTTGAAAGTTTCAGTTGAGTTCCAGAGACAGAGTAAGAGAGAGAGATGCATAGAATACGGATAAACGAAAACATGACAAGAAGCATAAATCACACAAGCTATTACAATGCCAGGCTGTTTAAAGTGTCAGCTAAACAAAACCAAAGCAGCATGTGTCCTGAAGACAAAGAGTAACAGCACAATGTCATAATTCTACCCTTTGTGAAAGCAGTGTGTGAACTCTGACACTACCTCTAATCTTCCCTCTTCCAGAGGCTTCCTATTAAGGAGACTGATCATTAAATGAGAGCATTTAAGTGGAGATTTATTTTTAGTGTCTAAAAATGCAGTCATTGTTTAGTGGTGGTATGTCTGCCCTTGAAAATATGGAAGTACTTGGAGAGAGAAATAAAGCAAAAAAGGAAAGAAATAACAACAAATCTTGTGTTCACCGAGACTGGCCTGCTAATGCTATCTAATCATGTTTTGAAGTATGAGTAACTTTAGAAGTGTTGAGGTATCTGTCTGACATGCAGTATCTAAAGGTTCTGTCACAATGTATATACCCACCTTTGCGCTGCACCTATGACCCAATTATAAACTGCTTTCTTCAGTCATTGCATTCCTTTTTCTTCTGACACAGAGACATAATGAAGGCCAGCATCCTGGACATCAGAGTGCTAACTTTGGGGATTTGGGCCAAGGGAAATCGATGACCTAATGACCAGTTCTCTTGTCTGTAATGTGGCAGGTGACGAAGTGCAGATGGGCTTGCTTCTTACTGCAGAGCATGAGAGCAGCATTTGCAGCCCATTGTAGCTTCAGAGCATAAGCAGATGCTGGAAGCCAGTGCACACAGCTTGTATCACTTCACCTTCATGCTCTCTGTGAATATATGTATATTAGAAACACCAGCCTCAGCAATATTTATAACTACATCTCACACACAGGATCTTTTATCTCCATCACTGCCTAGGAGTGATATGCAGATGCCTTTGGATGTTTTTTGCTAGAAACAGGGAAGTTTACCTGGTCAAAGAATGCATGCTTATCTCATTTATTTCTTAGCTGGGTAAGTGAACTAGTCCTTTTTAGGTCATGTTTCAACAATGAGCTAGGCCACAAGGAAAAGCTACATGCAATATTTATGAAGAATTCATGGTAGCTAATCCACCTGCATCTTTTTTTGGGAGGTGGGAAGGAACTGAAGTACCCAGAGAAAACCCACACAGATACAGAAAGAACATGTAGTCCCCACAAAGCTAATGACCAGAAGTCAGGACTGAACCCAGACTCTAGAGCCATGGTTCGGAAACCATAAACACTGATCTATCATTCTGTCCCAAGGTGATTCCATGCACCATCAAGTGAGATGGAATGAATGTGATTCTAAATAAGAGGTGGACAGACCCAGCATAGGCACCAGAACTTTCAAGACATAAATAAAAGAGAAATAAAAAATAACAACACATTGGTGTATGTAGTTCACAGTACATAAGAATTGCATACTATCTGTAGGCCACTAATGAATTGCTTCCAAGCTGCTTGGCTACAGGTCATATCTGAACATGATTCATAACACTTACAGAGCTTACCCAGTTAACAAATATACAGCAATTTAAAAATTATTATGGAGAGGAAGGTTGGAAAACAAGTATGAGACCTAGCCAATTATTTGCTGCATTATTTTGGTGGGAAGCTGTAGCAAATAATTTCATTCAAAGAGTTTAACAATTCGGCATGTTCTTTCACTTGGTACTGCCTGATCTGATAGCCCATACTCGTTAAAAGGTAAAAACACTTCCTTTTGCTGTTCCCTCTCATATTCATTACAGTTCTGTGACACTGACCACCTGCTGCCCTTTACTGACATTGCTCTGAATGTTCTAGAAAACTTGTTTTGATACAACATAATAACTAACAATATCATTTGATGTTCTTTGTATGCTTGCTTTCTTGCTGAGGACAGTTATAGCCATGAAACTGTTTTCACATAATATTAGTTGGACTGCATAGAGTATCTTATGTCCAGCTGAGTTTACTTGCAATAGAAACGTACACACTCATATGATCTCATCTGAGAGGAACATTCGTAGGTACTGTGCCATGATGATGTTCTGTCTCATAAACAAATGAATACAATTACAGGCATTACTAGGCTCGTCTGATAAAAAATGACAACAATTACAGGAGCTACGCGGCACAGTACTAAAGGTTTTGGTTTACATCTCCAATGTCAGGGTGCACTGGTCAAAATCTGTGTATAGTTTGCATTTTCTCTCATGTCATGTCTGCATGGCTCTTCTCTGGGCGCTCTACTTCTCTCCTATTTCCCAGGGACATACTGGTTACTGGAAATGTTCCACATATACTACATTTAGGTACTGACTACTCAGGTGAGACAGAAATGAGTCTGCAGTATTTCTGTAAAAGAAGTAGAACAGCAGTAAGGTTTTAACCAACTTCCTTTCATCAAGTGAAACACTGCAGCACCATGAGGTGACTGATTTAATTTGCTTGTACATGTATCTCATTATCAAAAATACAAAGATGTCATGGAATAAAGCACGATTTCTTGTCCCAGGCAAACCTTTGGGAGCTTGAATTAACATACGACACACTAACTACAAGCGTAGATAAGGGCAACTCGTTCTATGCAGTCTGCTCATGTCAGAATGTGTTGGTTTGAAATAGCTTTTAATTTATCTCACTAAAGCTGTCTTGTATCTGCATCATGATTTCTTGAATTATCCTAACATTTCCAAACCTACTCTCTGATCTATGCACTGGAAAAAAATTAAAAAAACAAAGCAAAAAGAAAAATCACCTCCAATTATGCATCTTTTATCAATCTTGAAATTATGCAAATTATATCTCCTTATTCTTGCATACTTCCTTTTACGGAAAAATTATTTATTTATTTTTTTTGTATTTACTTGTTAACTCAGTAAGCCCACCAGGGAGAAATGACAATTTTGCAGTTGCAATCTAGGAGCACTGTCTCACTCATGACTTTTTGCACTGGTGTGATCTAGGAGTCTTATTATAGGTTCATATGTAGGTACTAGGCTATTGGCCCTAGGGCCTATATAAGCCTAGCCAAAAAGGTACCCTGGCTTTCGCCATCCAAGAAAATTATTTTCCTGTGCCACTGTTGATCAGAGCCACAGAAAAGATCCCCGAGGTGAATTTCCTATTTCCCATCCAATTATCAAGATTTTTATTGAAGAGTGCTAATGAGGAGCTTTGTTTGATATAGATCAGTAGTTTGCTCCAGATTATGGGGAGTCTCTGGAAAAGGAATCTATCCCTCCAGCATGTGCTGTTTATTGTGGTGACCAGGTCTAGGTCCCTAGAGCATGTAGCTCGGAGGGATAGGGATTTCTTTAAGTGGAGCATGTCCAACGGCTCTGGGTTTGACATAGCTTTCTATGTTAGGCAGAGATTGCCTCTGAGTAGGCGATATGCGATGGAGTAAAGCTGGAGTTTTTTGAGACGGTCTGCGTAGGGCATCTGTTTGAGGCCAGTAATCATCTTTGTGAGGTATTTCTGCGGCCTTTCCAGTTGTTGTAGATGTCTTGTGAGGTACATTCCAAAAGGGGCGTTGTACTCTATAATGGGTCTAATGAGTGATGAGTAGAGGGGAACAATGACCTCTTTTTTCCTGGATGAGAAACCTTTTGTGATGAGATGTGCCACGTAGAAGGATTTCTGACTACTGTGACAATGTGATTATCAAAGGAGAGACTACTGTCCACCTGTGTCCCAAGGCCTTATCACACTTCTGGTGCTAGGTAGACTACCGCCTATGTGGTAGTTCATGGGTACAGAGTTTTTACCAAAGGAGATGACAATGCACTTTTTGGCATTAAGCTTGAGGCCATGGCTTTGACACCAGGCATCTGTCTCAGTGAGGCCCTTTTGTAGGATGCCCACATCATTAGGAGTTTCGATTATGGCTCCTAGTTTGCAGTCATCTGCGAATTTTGTTAGCCAAAGACTTTCTGTGTTAGCCTGTACTTCACAGAAGTAGTTACCAGACAGGGGAGGACCCAGGACTGAACCCTGTGGTACTCCACTTGTCATTGGTCTGAAGTCAGATTTGGACTCTGCTACTTTCATAGTGTGGGTTCTGTCAGTGAGGCATTTGGCAACCCATCTTGTGACATAGGGATTTATACCTAGTTTAGTGAGTTTATCTATAATTCCAGAGTGGGGAATGGTGTTGAAAGCCTTGGTGAGATCTAGATAGGCTGTATGAACCACCTTACCCTCATCTACAGCTTTGGTGACTGCTTCAAAGAAGTCTGTCAGGTTTAGGAGACATGATCTGCCTTTTACAAACCCAAACTGGGTAGTGTCCAGAGTTTGCAGATTACCAATGTCTTTGTTTATAAGTTCCATGATGATACGTTCCATGGCCTTGCAGACCAGGCTTATCAGGCTAATGGGGCGGTAGTTCTCGGGGTCAGTGTTGGCTCCCACTTTGTGGAGTGGTATAACCGTTGCTGTGTGCCATTCAGTGGGTACAAAGCCTAAGGTGAGGCTATGATTGAACATGGTACTTAGGTGGGGTGCCAGTTCATTCTGTAGTTCATGTAGAACACAGCCTGGGATGTTGACCCATTAGTGACTTGACCTATTGTACAAGAGTGATCCAGGATCATAGTCTGATTGGAGACTTTTTGCGTAGGTGTGACCTGGGAGCTTTCTCTCATTCGTGAACTTTTCTGCATGTGTGATCTGGGAATCATGTTTCATTTGTGTCATTTTTTTTGTAGATGTGATCCTAGAGCATTGTCTCATTGGTGATTTATTCTGCAGGTATGATTCAGGAGCAGTGCCTCACTGATAACTTATTTTTTACAAGTTTGATCCTCTAGCACTGTCTAATTGGCGACTTTTTGAAAAGGTGTAATCCGGGAACACTGTTGCATTGGTGACTTTTTTGCAGGTTTCATCTAGGAGCACTGTCTGATCGGTGACTTTTTGTGCACTGTTTCATTTGTGACTTTTTTTTACAGATGTGATCCAGGAGACTATTAGACTGGTGACTTTTTGTGCAGTTGTGATACTGGAGCTTTGTCTCCTTAGTGACGTCCTGAGTCTCACACTATATACAGAAACACTCTGATTGATTCAGATCAGGGACTGTGGGAGAAAGTTAGTTAGCAGCCCATATTTGTCTCTGTTTTCTTCTGTACTTCTAGTATATTGTTTCCTTGATGGTCTCAGTAGATGTCATTGATTGAGTCTGGCTGCACCTTTCTTTTCTCCTGTGGCACATATATTAATTTTCCTTTAGATTTTTATCATGGCATTTCTTATGAAGAAATTGCATATTTTTGTTACTGTCTTCTTGACTTCTGTGCTCTCTGTAGTACTGTGGGACCTATGACAATGAGGCCTGTAGACATTTAAACAGCAGTCCAAATGAGGCCTCATCTGTCTGCAGAAAAAAATTATTACATTCCTTCCTTTTCTCCTTGGTACTTTTTCTGTCCATTGCGTGATAACCATAATTTGCCCCATTATCTAAGTGACTCTTGTCATCTGGAGAGACCATCATCCAGGCAATAATAGCCACTATCTGTAATTTTCCTTGACACCTTAAAATGAGGGTGGGGGGTGGATCCCACAATGCAGGTTCATTCTGAGCATCCATTGTTTATGCTACATTTTGCAAATGGACTCCATGATAGTCGCTATGATATCCTCTGGGTCCTGTTCTGTAAACTAATTGACCATCATGCAGCATCACAATAAAAGCGCATAACAGAATCGTGTGCCTGCATATGACCCATTTATTAACATGGCAGAGAGCTGTTGAAGAACAGACACCATATGACACACTGCACATACTTAGCATTTTGGGTAGCAAGTACTTAAATCCCACTCTCTTGCTCTCTTACCAATCGCATCTAACTCCAAGAGTGACCCCACAGACACACACTATTACCCTTGGAGTTTTCAAAGCAAAGAGGGAAGCAAACGTAGGTTGTCAGGTCTTTCTTCCAGGTCACACATGCACAAACTCACACAGTGCTAACTGTATTGACATATATTATAGCCACTAATTCCTGGCCCCGATTTGGTGTCTGGTAGGCATCTAGGCATCATTCTTCTTGCGACCAGTCTTCCATTCCACCCCCAAAGAGGGATAAGTCAGTGTTGGTCACACACTCCTACTCTCCCTAGCTGGTTCTTCCAGTGTTTTTAGTTAATCCTGGACTGTTAGGATGTAGTCATGCATTTAACCCTCTGATCCATGAAGCCAACTTACATTCCTTCCTTTCTACTTGATTGTAAGCTAGAACAAGACCTTTAGCAACAGCTGGGGTTCTGTCCAAATAATGCTTTTATGTACTGCAGTATCTCTGCAAAACATTTTCACTCATTTCTTTTATTACTTGACTGTTTTTTTTAAACTTATAGTAGCACCTTCAATCCAGTCTATTTTCTCCCTGAGTTTGTTTTTTGATAATTTAACCAACTCTGTTTTTTTTTACATACATCGGCACACACACACACACACATATTTACAACTGAATTTTTCATTCCAACAGTGTTGCAGATAATTATGCTACCTGGAAAAAAAAAAACAGAGAGTGACAGAGAGAGAAAAGACATACACTTTCTCTCCATTCCTTTTGCCGTATTACTTAAAAAATTTTAGTGAAGTGGTTCTGAGTTCCAAACTTTTTCTTGTCCCACAAATAGCATCCTTATCCAAGACTGCATTCCATTTTCTGTAATTGTTTACATTTGTTTATTAAGCACTACTCAAACATGACATATATGTTGTTTTATAGAGCTATTTGAAACATCATTCTTGCTACAAAAAAATTCTGCTCTGCTGCCTTGGTCATTCCATCAAAATGTTTACTACAAGGCTAGTTAATACATCAACACATTATATTATAGCTAATATACTAGTATCAGAGACTCTGTATTCTATGTTGCTAATCTCCTATTATGCTTCATCACCTACCTTTGAACCTAGTTATGCTATACAGCCCACCCATCGGTCATAGTTCCCTTAACAGCCTGAAAGTGCACTTCTGTTCTAGGCCCTTTCCAAATTCAGCCACCTCCACCAATGACTACTATAATCCACTCACCCGTCTGATGGTCAGCCCGTGTCTTCATTCTATTGTGTTGTATTAACTGTTTTCATTATCCTGACTGCCTGATCTTACACTAAGATGGAACTTTCATCTAAATCCTTGTTTCTGCTTAGTTATCTTTGTAATCATCACTAAAGGAAGGGAATCAGATGAGTTCATGAATACCATTCACGCAACTCCTGATTAATCAATTGTGATTGTGCAAGCCTGTGACTCAACAGAGTCACTTGTATTTCTTTGATTCTTTCCTCAAGAAGCAGTGACCTCTGAGGTAATTATATTGAACTGAGGGGGTAAATAGGATCTCCTGTACCACCTGGAAGGTGTCAGTGTAGTTCATTCTGTATAGTATATGTCAAAAGGGTGACGCTGCACTGGTTCCCCAGCTATACACCAGAAAACATTAAGTAAATTAATTATATAACTGTATAATGATAAATCGAATACAGTTAAAATAAATAAATCTGAGAGACAAAACCTAAGGAAAGAGTATGCACTACAAAAGGGAAGGGAAAATGAAACCGCAAACATTTTAGATAAGCCTGGCATATATGTAAAATAGGTAATGCAACTGAGATACACAGAACAAAGCAAAATCAACAGAAATCTAGAAGGTGTTTCCTATGGCATGACGCAGGATCAGTCTGAAACACTGAATTTGGTTCTAAAGACTCCATCTTCTCAAGGACACAAATAGGATGCAGACAATACAGATGTGCTTGAATGCAGTAGTGTAGAGCAGGCACGAGGAAAGGCTGAGGGAGTCTAAAACTGCATAACCCAGAGGAAAGTAGTAATAGTGAATGAAAGACAGAATGGAAATACTTCAGAAGTAATGTGATGATTTTTTTTCAGACATTGAGCTGTAAACATTCAGAACATTCATATTCTTGAAGTAGTGGTTTCAAACCTGTTACAGAAACAATTAAATATAATGGAAATTATAAGGCAATGGTTATGCAACAGCTGAGCCTGAAAGAGTTTTCAGCAAGCTGCATGTTTACAGGGCAGCAAAGGTTGTTAAATGTTAAACACTCCCAAGTTACATAGTTCATGATGTCTTATAACATGAAAACGGGCTTTGACAGTTATTTACGATTTTTTATGGTTTTTTTGTTTTTTTGGTTTTTTTTGTAATCACTTGGTTTTGGGTGATGACTATTTTAATGAAATCACTTTGACTAAAGCAACAGAAAAAAATTTACCAGAAATTTCTAAATAATGTTTTGGACCATCTCCCTGCTAAAACTATCAGGCCTTCATTCCTTGTTAACCCATTCATTCCCCCAACTCATGGCACCCTAAACACTGGGAGGAGAAAGGGAACTGGATTCATATTATCCCCTATCATAGGTTTATACTTGATTACTAAGATAATGACCCCAGGGGGCCTATTAAGCCTAACCATGCTTCCCAAATGTATCTGACAAATTTTTAGGCTTGGGCATGGATGGTCAAACATTTACAGAATGCCTCTGTCTTCTAGATGCATTGGTGTCAGCCTCAAGTACATTTCTGATTCTCCGTCCATTGGTCCAAGTTACACTTGAATTGGTTTAGGGAAGAACTCTGCTTCACATGGATGAGAAGCCTGTTCGACAGAAGGGGTAATCTCTGAGAGGCATACTTGTCCCTCCAACAAGGCCTATATATGTTGAAGATGAGGTTTAGATCCCTAGATTGGGTAATTCTGATGGTATATAGTTTGCTGATGTGCAACAGTTTCATCAGAACAGGATCAGATGATGCTTTGTAGATCAGATATAACTAGCCTTTCAGCAGTCTGTAGGGGGCCAAGTATAGGGATAGGGCTTTCAGACAGTCTGCATGGGGCATATTGTTTATACTCTGTATTCTTTTTGTGAGAAACCTCTGTGGATGTGCCAGCTGTTGTATATGCTTGGTCAGGTACATACTAAAGGGGCACTGTATTCAATGATTGGTCTGATGTGGGCTGAGTACAGTGGACCAAGGATATCCTTGGACCTAGATGCCATTCCCCTGCTTATAAGTTGTGTAGCATAGAATGATTTCCCTACTATGATAGATACATGATGGTGAAATGCCCGGTTACTGTCTACATCTGCATGTTGCCAAATCTCTGACCAGTAGGTATACTCTTAGGGTTGTATTAGCAATGTGGTAGTTTCTGGGGTAGCCATCTTCCCAAAGGATACTATTATGCATTATTTGATACTGAGTTTTAGACCATGGCTCTGGCACCAGTCATTCGTCTGTGTTTGGCCTTTTTGGATGGTACTTGCCTCTTTTGGGGACTCTATGAACGTGCCTAGTTTGCAATCATTTCAAACTTGGTCAGCCAGAAGCCCATATTATTGGCTTTGACTTAAGAGAACTAGATACCAAAAAGAAGCGACCTCAGCACATAGTCTTGAGGGACTCTGCTAATGACCGGCCTCTTGGTGGAGATGGACTCCCCTATCCTAACTTCTTGAGTCCTGTCTGTTAGCCAGCTGGCTATCCAAACCATTTTGTGCTGAAATCCTTGCTCACTGTCACGATCTATCTCTTTTAGCAACATTGTTTAGCTCAAATTGCCTCATAAATCTTTACTCCAAATTTGTCCCTCATTTCCTTCTGTACTTTTGCATCTTATGATTTCCATTCATTAGCAAACCAAGTAACTATTAATCCTTCTGTATTTCCGGGATGGATCACTAGTTCCTCTTCTTTAGTCTTCTCCTTCCCCCACTTGTCAGTGCTGCATCACAGGTTCTATAGCCTGACTTTCAATAGCTCCTTTCCCTTGTGAGAATTCCCTGTGCTTCCCACTTATGCAGCTGTTTTTTCCTGTATGCCTTCCTTTCTGTGTTCTTTCCTACCTCTACTCCTAGTTTTCCTAACATGCTATTTAAAGCTCTCTTTTGGAATGCAAGGATATGGCTCCACTTCCTTGCTGTTTGTCTTAATGTAATGCTTATGATGATTCTTCATTTATCTGTACCTCCTCCTTCGTTTAGCCTCTTCAGCCTTGGCCATTAACCCAGAATCTATGAGATCATGACCTCCCCATTGATTAAACAGTACTGTGCAATGTCTAGTATGCTGTGCCATAGTGTGTGTGTGTGTGTGTGTGTGTGTGTGTGTGTGTGTGTGTGTGTGTGTGTGTTTTCTTGCTTGCTTCTGTATACCCACAATGCTCAGCTGAAGTAGTACTGTACGCTTTTTTTTTGGGGGGGGGGGGATTGTGCTTTCCAGACTTCCTAGTGAAAAAGCTGATCTTCTGAGCCTTCCCTCAAAGGGTTGCCCTATTTTAGATTCAGGCTACTCCCTTCCCCTAAGATGGGCAAGTTACTATCACCCACTCACTCGCATCCTTAGTCAATTTTTCCAGTGCCTTGCCCACTATGTGAACCCAGGTTGTTTAGGGTATAGTTAAGCCCAACACCTCTACACTGCAGGGCTAGCAAAATTGTTACATATTTTAACATGACTTTAAATGCAATATCAGGAGAGATATCCTTTATATGTGGTATGAAAGGCACACAGTACATTTTTAGTGAGTATCCATAAGGCATAATGTTGTTCTGTAGCACTGATATGCCACTGCTATGGATCAAGTGCCATATCAAAAAACAGATGCTTACTGGCAATGTGGACAATATACTAGCATCTATGAATTACACTAGGATGCTCAACCTCAAACTGAAAAAGTAATTTCCTTGATGCATCTCAACAAGTAGAGGAGCAAATACTGAAAATAGATTATATATATTCTAAATGACAGTGCAAACATTTCTTTAACTAGGTCTTTCATAAGGGGTCATAGATCTTCTCATGATACAATATTGTCCATGGTTCAAATTCTGTTCACTAAGAGTCAAAATCAACATCACACAAAGATCAGTAGGAGAACTGAGTTAATCTGCTGATGCTTGACTTCTGGATGAAATATCCTTTCCAGCACTCTGGCAAAGACTTTCCAAGGGAAGCTGAGGAAAGCAATCCCTTATAACTGAACATACCCACCTGTCACAATTTCTGAAAATGGGGACCACTACCCCAGCTTGCCATTCCAGGGGTACTGTCCCATCCTTCTTTGTGATTTTGAAAAGGAATTTTAACTATGGCAGTCAACAAGATCTATCACCTTCTGTATTTCTAGATGGATCTCACCAGCTCTTCCAAGCTCATCTTGCAGGAACTGTTTAATCTCCACAGTGACTTCATCTATAGAAATGAATCTGATTCCAGTATCAGCTTTTAATACCACACCCTCACAGTAGGGCATGCCTGCAAGACTCAGCATTTCCTTAGAATATTCCTACCACTTCCCAACAATTCCCTCAGTTAAGGTCAGTGTTTTTCCACTCTTATTGGAAGCATCCAGAGCAACATGCTGATGGTGTGTCATTTCTAAGTCACCAGATGGTGTGTCACAACCTATATGCAATCATCCAAAGGCTGTTTTCCATGGCTTCATCAGACCTCTCACATTTTTAAGTCTTCACATATGCAAGTTTTTTTGCTTATTAACACCTGTCAGTTATATACAGACCCCCCCCCTTCAGCATTGCATAGAAGACTTCTTTCCTTAACCTGGCAGCTTTCCTTGCCACTAGTATCCGCATGTAAGTCCTAAGGTTACCAGCATGGCAAAGCTGATCATATTTTGACCACAGCTCTTTTATTCTACATCCCCATTTAATGTCCTGAACATTTTAGATGTCACATCCCTGGTCCAGTGAACACTCCAAGACCTGGCTCTTTGGGAGTCTGTTTATCCCTGTTGTGGGTGATTTTCTTACATACATGAAATGAATCACTATGTGGGACCTATTTAAGGTAAATTGTACAACTGCCTTACAAGACAAATAGAGCAAGAACTGGGTGGCATATAGGAAGAAAGGGGACTCTGGATATACATCTTAGAGGTTTTAAATATGATACCTGTCTGAAACGTAGAAAAGTACATAAACAATTTATTTTCTAATAAGAGATTTTCTTAATCTGCTGATGATAAAAGTAATGTACCTGTCAAGCCACCTTTTCCTGTGGCCTTCTATAGATTCATAATCTGAAAGTGTATTTCAGTTTTTTCGGACACCATTAATACTTGTCATGTCTGGAATTACTTAATCTATGTTATCTATGTTAATACATTTATTTGTTTTCAAAAACATGCATTCCAAGCAATAACTAATTCCAGCTATAGACTACATGTTTTTATATCCTCCCTTTCCTCCAAAACGCTGAAAATAACAATCTGGAAGAAGAATAGGAGAACATTCCCATTTGTTAGGGTGTTAGCTCAGGGTCCCTGTTTCTCTGTGCTTTAAATACTGTAATTCACAAAAATATGTGCGATATATTTTATGATTTTATCATATGTTTTACAATGTATTTTAAACTTGCACCAAACATAATTTTATTTTAGTTGTGTGTTTTTCACAATGAATTTGGAACTTCAACTGATTTCTGTGCAGTTTCAATGCTTAATTGTAAACAAACAAACAAATGATAAATTCTTAAATTTGTATAAAAATGAAAAAGCGCATCCACATTTCACAATAGTAAAGCAATCTTTGTCAAATACCAGTGCCCTTTCAGTCACAATGCCAACTTGTATTTTCAGTATATCACATTTGAAAGGATCAGTGAACGCAGGTAGAGGTGACCTTTCCTTTAAGAGTTACATAAGAAGACCCATAAGCACTTTCTGAAGGCTGAAGGATACATGTATAGAACATTCCACTGAGTGGAACTCAGTGTTGAATACAGAGAACAGATTGCTAAAAATGACTGCCCATTTTGTGGTCTGTTATGCAGAAAATGTTTAATCCAAAGTCTGATTTACTCAGTTAAATCATTTTCGTTGAATGTGCTTATTCATCCAAAGCAAATTGGGTTTGCTGCTTTTTATTAGCATGTCTTCAAGATTAAGCAATAAGTAAAATGAAGAATCATAACGTACATTTAAACAGTTATAAAATAATTCCAAAACAGCTTATACTTGTCAGAAGAGATTATTTTTCTAGTACTGATGTTAATCTCTTACTTTTTACACATTGTAAACATGAAATAATACATAGCATAAAGTAATATCCCAGTGGAAAAAAGTCTGATGTTCTGTTTTCTCTTATCTTGAATCAGAACTAAAAAAAGCATACTTGGTCTTTGGAAAAATAAAATGTAACAGCATAACAGCATGAATCAGTTTGAGAAAAAGTAATTTCATGCAAACAGCAAGCTATTTCTGCACAGTCACAGAAAATGACCTACTGCATTGTCTTTTATGCCATCAACTTCACAACTTTCATTTTTAGATAGTATCTTAAGTCTTATCAGTGGATTTACTTGTGTTTCCTTTTTTGACTATGCTGGTCCTCCTAAGCTTATGGTCTGTTTCCAAGGGAGACCCAGGGTGGGATTTATATAGACTAGTGAAATTTAACTAGGACAATGGGAATGTTCTCCTATTCTTCTTCCTGTAAATACCACTGGATTTATAACATTCATGTAATTGTCTACCTCCAGTTCAGGCAAGTCAGAAGAACAACACACACTCCTGCTCCAGTTTCTACAGGGCAGTCTTAGTACATGAATCCACTCATCAGGCAGCTCCCTGTCCATGGGACCCAAGACATTCTCTCTCTGCTTATGTCCACCCTTCTGTATTACTAACAAATATACAGATCCATGACAATTTTCTACTCTTATGGTCTTCTTTCTACAAAGCCCGTTTTTACAATTAATTTACAGAGCATTCTGACATTAAATAGAATAGAATACAAAAAAGATTGAACTTTGTTCAGCATTCTTATACCATGTCCATAATTATTTGTATTACTGTTTCACAGTTTTATTGTAGTTCTCATTGTAATTTTTTATGTTTTCTTAGCTTTGGAGATCTTCGTCCTGGGCCACCACTGAAAATGGGCATTTGCACAGTCAGACTATCCCAGTTAACAAATGGAATAAATGAATAAATAAATATTTGAATCTGCTCTGTGTTTATACATTTCATTGCAGTTTACAGAGTGGCATGACTATGCTCTGAAATTGGCCAGATTATAAAGTGTCAGCATTCTTATGCTGTAGTCCTGTATGTACCATCAACAGCAAGTGTCACAGAACAGCTCTGGAAGCACTTTTACAGCTTTAAAAGCTGTTATATACTTCACACTGTCACAGAAAAAAAGTGAGAGAGTGAAGTGCCTAACAGGATTTGAACTCTAGGTCATTTAACAAATTTATGTCACTGCCTGTATGACAGCATTAAGGGTGTTACAGATTTCAAATATGAAAAACGCTTTGTGTTCCTTCCTCTTTCCTCTGTAACTTCTAGTACATTAAGACAGCGAAAGTTTTGTGTACTACAAGGCATTATAATTAGTCACTGATCTTAATTATTTGATAGTGTTTCCAAAATGGGTTTGAGAAAATTTTCCACTATGTCTTCCCTTTCATGATGAATTTTTTAAATCCAATTCTCAAATGCATTAATAGCAATTTCTTTTGGCTTTTCCCAGTTAAGGGTCACCACAGGGGATCAGCGGTCTGCAGATTGATTGGTAGTGGTGTTTTTACAGTGTCAAGTTGCCAACCTAGCGCCCAACTTTCATAGAAGGCACACACATGTACCTATCTGCATGTCTTTAAAACTCACTTGACCGCAGGGAGGACATGCAGACTGGGCACAGAAGATGATTCAAGTGAGAATCGAACCGAAGAACCTCTTGTTGTGAGGCAACAGTGCTAACCACTGCACCACCATGACCAGTATCAAATGCATTAATAAATAGGTGAAATGGTGTTATGTCCGACTGTATATCTTGTACATCTAATATCACGTAGGACTTGTGTGCGTGCCATGCATTATTTATGGCTATAAGCTGAATATTTTAAGTAAATTTACTACTGCAACACCTTGACAGCTTTTGCTTCACATACATTTCAATCATTAAAATAACTTTAAGATGATATGTTGGACATAAATGGTATGGCACAGAGGAGGTTTTCATCCCCCACTAAAATCCATGAATAGCAATGTTTTTGGTAAAGTAATGTGTAGGGTTGGGGTTACGAGCGACAGCAGCAATGTTAGGGTTAGTGTACTAGAGTAAGGTGGTACAGATATGTGTGTGTGTGTATATTTATTTATATATATATATATATATATATATATATATATATATATATATATATATATATATATATATATATAGGTTTGCTATCAAAATCAAAAATCACAATTCTTTGTGTATTCACTTAGCTGAAAATAAATGTTAGAAATAAAAAAGTTATTTCATCAAAATGATGACAGTGGTAATGTCGATAATTCGCAGTTTGATATTATCAACAATACCCAGGTTACCTTGACTTCCGGTGATGTTTTACTTACATTTTGCAGGGGGGGGGGGGCAAGACCCCTGCACCCATCACCCCCTGCATATTATATATACAAACTCCAAGATTGCACTACAATGAGGAAAAGGGTAAATTTCCAATCTCCACTGTAGTGTGATCTCCAATCAGAATGTTGACCTCATATGAGCGAATGAAAACTAGCATTCGCTAAGGTGGATTCAAACATTTTCAGATCGGTGTTACAGAAAGTGGGAACCATGCATTCGACCATCCCAGTTTCATGTAACTACCGTTCAACATTTTGATATACATACATATATATATATATATATATATATATATATATATATATGTATATATATATATTATGTGTGTGTGTGTGCATATGTATATAAAGTAATATGTTTATATATAGATACCTACAGTATGTGTGTGTGTGTGTGTGTGTGTGTGTGTGTGTGTGTGTGTGTGTGTGTGTGTGTGTGGATATACATATATACATACATATATATATATATATATATATATATATATATATATATATATATATATATATACATATACACACACACACACACACATACATATACATTGATAGATAGCTATAGATAGATAGATAGATAGATACAATTACAGCATTGTTTTTGCAGCAAATGCTGTAATATTATGGAGCATCTGCCATGGACCACCACTCACACATGCTTGCATATCTAATTATCAAACTTTAAATACAAAAGTAAAAATAAATGAATTGATCCATTGGTTTAGAAGATTATGAACTGTTGCCAGACAGTTATAATATCCACCTCAGAGTATATGGCATTTTTCTCCTTTCTTTGGTATAACTGGCAGCCCCCTTCCCCAAAGCTATATAGATTGAATATCAGTATTCTAACACTTCCATAGGCTAATGCTGTTAGCTGGTGGTGTCTGTCTAACTCAGACAGGTACGCTTGGTATAGCAAATAAGAAAATTAGCTCTTCTTCCTGCCTAACTAACCAGTTTGATGCAAAGTCCTCCTTGGTTTTGCTCCTCCCCCATTATTGCTCAGCCTTGCTTTCAAAGCTTTGCTACTATTTCTGTGTCAGCAGGTATTCAGCATAGAAAACAGACTGAAAAAAGGCAGATTAAAAAGAAAAAGTTACAGCTGAGTAATGAAATGAGATTTTGTGGCGAATAGCTGTTCATTTATTTAAGGCTGTCTAGATCCAGGTTTAGCATTAGTTAATGTAATCCCAGGGGGTCCCCTGTAAGATCCTTGGAATACTTTCCTATTACTGCTAAGCTAAATGGTTTTCTGTTTTGTTGATTAAATGTTTTTATAGGTGCAGTGCAAACTGCACTTTTGCAAGGTTTCATGCTGTTAATGTAAGTCTTTGGAATACAGCTAGCTGAGCAGAAGGGTTCATGTCTAGCAAATGTTTTTACAATGTTCTTATTTTGATACCTAATCAAGACAATATGTGGCGAATTAACTTGTCTGTTTCACAGGTATTTCTTCACAAACAAATAAATATATTCCACTTCACTGCCCAAAGTGAACATTCTAATCACTGCCAATTAACTCCTCTAAGCCCTGTACAACCAAAATGCCGAATGCCTGGCGCTATAATGAGAGACCATATAGCTGACTGATACAAAATGACACAATGTGAAAACTGGAATCCAGTTATTATGTGACCTGCAGAAAATATCCTGTAGTGTGCAAGACCTTCAGTCGCAATATGACATCATACAAATAGATATCATGGATTCTTTGAGTATTTCTTGATTTATTTAGAATGACTCTGATATATAATATTAAAGCAATAACTGACAACGTAATGTGGCATATTGAAGATTTTACCCACGGTTGGTGTGGTTTAATCACGTGGGCGAACCATGGGTAAATTTCAATATACCACAACCACGGAGTCGGTTATTGCTATTATACAATGACATTATTGAAGAAAAAAATACTTACTTTTCTTCAATAATGTCTTTGTATAACGGCGCATTACTGTTCTTCCGCTGGTTGTGGTACACTGCTTCCTTGTTTTGATGTACTGAGCATGTGTATGGGACTTGCGCCCCATGCATACCCAGTACATCAATGCTTTGAAACGGAAGCAACAGAGAAAAGAAAGTCTCCCTTGCTCTGTTTTTTTTCTTTTTTTTTTTTTATTTGTTTAAAAAAATATATTTTCAGGACTTTATACCAACGGAAAAAAGTCCGGGCAACCAGACCTTTTTTTCCATTGGTATATTGTGGGATTTACAATGGGCACGCTGGCCAATCAGCGTGCACGTTTTGGAATATTAATGGGGGGTCATTGTATAATACCTTTTTTTTCACACACTTCCTATGAACAAAACACATCACTCAGATAAACGTAAGAGAATTGCAAAAGCAATGTAAAAATATTTTTAAGATTATAATAAAAATAATCTGAAGCAGCAAAACTTGTAAATGCACAGTGCCTGGTAATGACCATGAGAATGACAAGAACATTACATGATGCATAAGTAGCATCAGAAATAAAAACAATAAAACAGAACCAAACCACATAATTAAAGTTCCTGTCCACTTACGCAAAGGAAAGCACTTACTCATCTAACAAAACAAAAACACGTATTCATCTGATTAATTAAATAGTATATTTTCTGATTCCATTTCTCTTTTCATTGTTTGGACAAGCTGAGTACACAGTCTTGTTTTTCTAACAACAGAAATAAAATAAAGATTAGACTAGTAAAAATGGATTGTCTTAAGCAAAAATGGTAACAAAAAGACCTAATCACACAGTTAAGGCTCATATACACTAACAAAAGCAGAAAACTATAATTCAATGTGGAAAAGGACGATGAAATGGGGGTAACTCAAGAAATAAGGAGAGAGTGGGATTTTGGATGCTTAAGAAGAATAGCAAACGTCACACAAAATATTACATTCATAAAGTAGCAGAAAGTATTCTAAGAACTAAGCCAACATGAGAATGGAGAAAGGAGATATTGCCAAGAGAGATGATTACAATTAGGGGTACAGAGAATAGACAGGACAGGGCTGGAATTTACTTGACAAAACTGGCATGGAATCAAGGTAATAGGAACAGATATCAAGAGATGGAAAAGTAATGAAATGTGGAGAAGCAATATATTTAGAAGAAGAATATTTGGATTGCAGGCTAGAGAATGTCTTCTCTCTATCAGGGATTGATATCTGAGTATACAGAAAGGGATAGGATGATGCTAAGTGAAAGACCTGCTTTCATAGAGTTTATAACTGAATCTAGAACAGAAGCTGTTGTTAAAATGGGGATACTTAACATGGCATATAAAATATTGCAAAATAACTCATAGGAATTAATCAGAGGAGCTTAGAAAAGACTGGGAAGAGAGACTGGATAAGCTATTTGCTTGGAAACAATGGGAAGGCATATGTATGACTCCCAAGTATGCAACAAATATGCTTGCATGTAGATGCAAATGTTGGAGGTTTGATGGGGAGGAGAGATATAACTGAGAAGACGTGTTTTGGGAGTGTAATCATTTGGCAGACTTGAAAAATTCACAACAGAATACTCTGTCAGAAATACTGTGTGGGCAAATGGATGTAACTTGGGAAATTACTTTTTTGAGCTGGAATACAGAATCTGAACTGCCCAGACATATTAAGGCCTTATTAAGTTTTATTCTGGTGACTGCCAAAAAAGCAATTACTTGAAAATGGAAATCAAAGTCTAAACCAACTGTGTTTGGAGTATTGAATATTGTAACAAAGGTAAAAGAACTAGAAGTGGGAAACTGGAAGCAAAGCTCTCTTCACACAAGACTGGACTAGACAGTCAAGAGGAGAAGGTAAACACTTGCGCCACACCACACTCATCACATAGTCCCTCAAAACCTACACCACCAAAACACACACATAGAAACACAAAACACACACCTACATTCGCGGAGGCTCTCAATAAAAACCTGCCCAAGCATCAGGGACATCCAAAGCGTAAACGCAAGCAAACTCCACCCCCCAACACAACCCAAATGACATATAACCCACAAACTCAGTGTGCCCCTCAACCACAGCCCATAAGGCATAACAACGTACCCAACACTCTAGTCATAGGTGACTCTATAGTCAGGCACACTGATGTTCCACTCACTAGACTAAACAAGGAGAAAGTTACTGTCAGCTGCCTGTCAGGTGCCAGGATCCGCCACATAACGCATGCACTCAGGTCACTCCACAATAAGTACAAATATGACACTGTCATTGTCCATGTTGGTGTAAATGACCTGAGACGTACCTCCCTGGACTACATGAAAAGAGACATGGAGGAGCTCTCCGATCTTGTATCCCAGGCAGGTATGACCCTAACCCTGAGTAGCATCACCCAGAATGATACCACAGTACAAGGACAAAATAATTGACTTCAACAATTGACTAAGCTTCTGGTGTCATTCTAAGGGGATCCAGTATTTGTCTGCCTCGGACGACATGATCAACAGTCCACGATGCTTTGCCAGAGATGGCCTGCACCTGTCTCCCTTAGGATTCCAGATACTGGCTAAGGCTGTTGCCACCCCTATAGTGCCTTTTTTAGGCAAGGTTCAAATGACAAATTCACCACTGTAACAGGTACAAGCAAGCAAGATCTGAGGGTAATGCTACTCAATGCTAGAAGTCTAAACCTCAAAATGCACTCACTCGAGGCACTCCTTAAAATGGAGAACATTGACATCTGTGCAGTGACAGAGATCTGGTTCAAAGCTCCAGAGAGCATCCCTGCATTACCAGGCTTCAATTCATACCACACCTTTCAGCCATCTAACCTAGAAAGAAGCACTAAAGGCGGAGGCGTGTCCATTTTCATTAAGGATATCCACACCTCTAGGCTAATTGCACAGCATAATGCATCCGAGATTATCCAAGTGCAACTAACTCTGGGCAAGACCGCAATACAAATTGTAGCTTGCTACAGACCCCCCCATCATGCCTCAGGATTCACACTCCTCATTTCTTGATACACTGGAAAGTATTAGGGTACAACCCAACACCCTAATAATGGGTGATTTCAACTACCCCACGATTAACTGGGAAAACTACTCATGTACCAACTCTTTTGCTCAACGTTTTCTGGAATTCATAAATTCCAACGCCTTGGATCAACTTATTCACACCCCCACCAGGGGCAGCAATATCCTAGACCTGCTCATTTCCACACCAGAGGTCAAATCCTTGTTGGTCAGATCCGACCACAAGCTAATCAGCCCAGACATCCACATCCCACCCCCACCCCCAATTAGGGAAACCATCGTAAAAAACTTCTCCAAAGCCAACTTCACACTTCTTAAGACAGAAGTGGCAAACTTCATGACACCCATGGCAGACAATAGAGGTATGACTGCCGAATCCTATACAAATGCACTTTATAAGCACTTACACGTGTGCATGGATCATGCTATCCCTAATAGAACCAAGATGTTATCCTCCAAAAAAAGGAAGCCAATCTGGTGGTCCTCTGCCATAAACAAACTCTACAACAGAAGAAAGAAACTGTTGCAAAAAAGAGTAAATTCCCATGACTGGAGGAACTCCCTGGTCAGCCTCAAGTAAGAAGCTGAGATCCCTCATAAAATCTTCCAAAGCTAGTTAAGAAAACAAAATTGCCACTGACTCTAAAGACAACCACAAAGCATTCTATAGCTATGTCAAGAATCTAAATGGGAACACTCAGATCTGCTCTGAGTTACAGCACAATGGCACTAAATATACAGAACCAACTGATATTGCCAACATCCTAGCAGATAGGTTCAGTGCTAACTTTACCCCCCTCTCACCCCCTAGAGGGCCCATCTCTGTCCCAGAAGAATGCAAAATTCCTATAATCACGGCTGCACAGGTAAAAAACACACTCTCCAAAGCCAAAAGCACAGCATCCATGGGACCTGACAATATCCCAGGCTGCGTTCTACATGAACTACAGAATGAACTGGCACCCTACCTAAGTACCATGTTCAATCATAGCCTCACCTCAAGCTTTGTACCCACTGAATGGCGCACCGTGACGGTTATCCCACTCCACAAAGGGGGAGCCACAACGGACCCTGGGAACTACCGCCCCATTAGCCTGACGAGCCTGGTCTGCAAGGCCATGGAACGTATCATCATGGAACTCATAAACAAAGACATTGGTAATCTCCAAACTCTGGACCCTTCCCAGTTTGGATTTGTAAAAGGCAGATCATGTCTTCTAAACCTGATTGACTTCTTTGAAGCAGTCACCAAAGCCATAGATGAGGGTAAAATGGTTCACACAGCTTATCTAGATCTCGCCAAGGCTTTCGACACCATCCCTCACTCTGGAATTATAGATAAGCTCACTAAACTAGGTATGAATCCCTATGTCACAAGAAGGGTTACCAACTGGCTCATGGACAGAATCCACACTGTGAAAGTAGCGGATTCCAAATCCGACATCAGACCAGTGACAAGTGGAGTACACAGGGTTCAGTCCTGGGTCCTCCCCTGTTTGGTATCTACTTCTCTGAAGTGCAGGCCAACACAGATGGTCTTTGGCTAACAAAGTTTGCAGATGACTGCAAACTAGGAGCCATAACCAAAACTCCTAACAATGTGGACAAACTACAAAAGGGCCTCACTGAGACAGATACCTGGTGTCAAAGCCATGGCCTGAAGCTCAATGCCAAAAAGTGTTTTGTCATCCCCTTTGGTAAAAACTCTGTACCCATGAACAACCACATAGCTGGTAGTCTACTCAATGCCAAAAATGTGATAAGAGACCTTGGGACACAGGTGGACAGTAGTCTCTCCTTTGATAATCACATCGCCACAGTGGTCAGGAAATCCTTCTACATGGCTCATCTCATCACAAAAGGATTCTCATCCAGAAAAAAAGAGGTCATTGTTCCCATTATAGAGTACAATTCCCCTTTTGGTATGTACCTCACAAGACATCTACAACAACTGGAAAGACCACAGAAATACCTCACAAAGAGGATTACTGGCCTCAAACAGATGCCCTATGCAGACCGTCTCAAAAAACTACAGCTTTACTCCATCGCATATCGCCTACTCAGGGGCGATCTCTGCCTAACATACAAAGCTATGTCAAACCCAGAGCTGTTGGACATGCTCCACTTAAAGAAATCCCAATCCCTCTGAGCTACACGCTCTAGGGACCTAAACCTTGTCACCACAATAAACAGAACATGCTGAAGGAATAGATTCCTATCCCAGAGACTTCCCATACTCTGGAGCAGACTACCTGTCTATATCAAACAGAGCTCCTCATTAGCACTCTTCAAGAAAAATCTTGATGATTGAATGGGAGATAGGAAATTCACCCTGGGGATCACTTCTGTGGCTCTGCTCGACAGAGGCACAGGAAAATAATTTCTTGGGTGGCGAAAGCCAGGGTACATTTTTTGGCTAGGCTTGTATGGGCCTAGGGCTGATAGCCTAGTACCTACCTATGAACCTATGGCAGGAGCTAATTTACATATTCAAAAATGGAAATTGTGGGAAATATACATGCAGAATAATGTTTTGAAGGAAAATGAGGTTTAAGGTAAGGCAGGAATTGATTGTTTTATGTAATGTTGAATTGATGATAAGTATACAAAAGTATATATGTGATGTACAAGTTTTGCAACTGGGAACATGTTAACATGGTTTGTTTTATATAAATGTATGTCTGCCTAGATCTTAAGTGATAATTCAGTAAAGGTGTTAAAATAGTAAAATTACCTAGTTTGTGGCTGTATGTTAAGAGAAAGTTGTACTAAGTCTATGAGCTATAATTCTTGTGGTACAGGGTTTGATTCCCTTAACCCTTACTTGCCTACTGTGTGACCTTAGCAAGTCACTTGACCAGACACTGCTTCCAAGTTGCCCATAAAAAGGAGGTGTGTGCCAGTGAATGCAAGTGAATAAAAATGGGTATTATTATTTTCCGTGGAACTGCAGAAGAAAAACTGCAAAGGTATGGGACTCTATTTTTATACATTTGTTAGCCAGGTGAACCTTCTAGACATAAGTGTAACTTTTCAGTGGTGACCTAAGACCACTGTATGGTCAAGTGACTTGCTCAGAATCACACATAAGACAAATGGAGATGGAAGGGATCAAACTCTGTACCCAGGGTTAAATGAAGCATCTTGTTAATAGATCAGGTGTTTAATCTTCTTTACTAACTACCAGACTAAGACTTAAGTCTGAGGTTGGGATATCTCAGAGTTTTCCTCCTAGTAGAGAAACAGTGATCTTGGAGGTAGTCTGTATTATAAGTCATAGATTTGTACAGGCACAACCCCCATATCAGGAGGTAAAGGGGAGGCTTTATCTTGTGCAAAAAAGGTACTTCTAAGATGTAACAGCTGGTTTCAGAATTCACTGCTACTTAATGAAACAGCAGTTTAGTTTTATGAAGTTTAAGAACTTGCAGAACTGGGCTTTCATATTTCTGATAAGAACCCTTTAACATTCGTAACATTTTCCATTATGCTTCCTAAATATTGATTACCCACAGACGTCTGGAACTGTAATTACAGAGCATGGTCATCCCTTGGTGCTCCATGGCATAACGCTCTGTTGAGTGGACCCCAGTGTCAGCAGGTATGACTGTATGTCGGCACTAGGCTGGTAGTGATGATAGACATATACTAAGCTGAACAGACCCATGCTGCCATCAGCTACTAGTCCAAAAGCAAATCCCTCCCTTAGTGCTACTATTCCGGTTTATCGTCTAACATGCTAAACTGCAGCCAGAGAGGAGGTGGGTATGACACAGGTCTACAAGCCTATCAAACAGAGTCTAGTCTCTCTCTCTCTCTGGTAATGTACTGACCAAAACTGTCCAATTTCAGGCACAGCCTAAGTGAAATTAATTCAGAGATGCTACAGAAATGTAGAATATGTTTTAAATAAGTACAGTGATCAAGACAAATCAGATAGTTAGAACTTACTATAACAGGGTTAAAAAGTAAAAAATGATATATATATATATATACACATATGATTAATGCATTTTGTTATGCTCCTCCTTAACAGTAGCATACTGTAGTCTGATGGTTTATTCCCAGTTCATCCTGAAGTTGCCTTATGTCCTCTGCTTTCTTGTTTCCTGTGCTTCCTTCTCCTGTCATTTGGCCTTGTCTTCCTTCCTCTTTACCATTCTACTCTGTTGTACTCTCCTCTTCTTTTCTGTTTGCCGTAAAATTTCCATCCTTTTTGAGTTATGCAAAGTGCCTCAGTTTACAATACAAAGTCAAGCAACGACAATTAAATCCCTAAATGCACTTTAAGATAACAGATCTTTATGTATTTCTTAATGCATCACCTCATTGCTTTTAATATGACCTGCCTGTTTGCAGATAATATAGAGAATTAAAGCTATGAGCTGTTAATTAGCTGGTCCTGTAGTCCAGTGTTTGATTCCCTTAGGCTCCAGTTGTATAATGTGTGACTTTTACCAAGTGAATTAACCAAACAATGCTCCTGGGTTAAGTCTAAAAAAGGTCCACATGGATCAGTCGTATACCCAAGTTAACAAATAGAAATAAATAAAATAAATTAAAACACTGTTTATATTGACACAGTTAAGGAAAACAAATGTGTATTCTAAAATTCCCAAAATAGGCTGTGTCAGAGAACTGAGTACCGCTGGATACATAGTAATATTCACTGGTTGTATTAGAAATGTTAGGAGATACCATCAGTTTAGTCATATAGGTAGCATTTATTTTCCACAACATGGCACCTCAACAGAAATAATGTTAACACCCCAGCTAATACTAACTATAGCTTAGCATGTCAGCAGATGGCTATATCCCATATGTCACATTAAGGGGATGCCCAGGCCTGAGACATAAACAAGTGCAATACAGCCCATGGCAAAAGTAATGTTTCCCATCCAGGTGAAGTCAACAGGGGTGATGCTTAGCAGAGAGTCTGAAGTGTACCCTTGTGGTGCACTGCTCATGGAAATTCATCTTCTGGCAGGGCTGTATCTTTTGTAGTTGTACACCAGTTTTCAAGATATAGACCCCAACAGATATAGCCCTCCGCACACCATTATGATGCACCCTTCTGGTTAACCGGTAATGTATGATGACAGCTTCATTCACATCAGAATATACAAACATTTCAGTCAAACAACTCATATTTATTCTGTTATTTATTCTGTTCAAAATGGCAGCTCAGTAGGAAAGATTGTAGTAGTTCAGTCATCACAACCACATAAACACACTGGCATTATGCTCCAAATATAAATGTATTAAGGGGTACATGCACTCTAAAAATGGCAATGCTATCACACAAATATGACAGTGACAATGTCTTTGGTACATATTCACAGTACATACAGACTTAGCAACATTATATCTCCCCCAAAGAAAAAGAAGCCTTCCTTTAGAATTATGAAGTATATATATGTATAGGTTTACTATTGAAATGCCGAAAGTTAGAAAAAAAATGGTACTTAACAGTGAATTGTTTTGCCGAAAGTACACATAACTTAATGGCCCTAATGTCGAAAAACAGCTGTTAATGCCAAAAATGTCGATAACAACATTTTACGACATTAACAACAATGCCACCCTTGCCGTAACTCCCTAACCCTTACACCTAACATCCTGTTTATGCAGGGGAACAAGCCTCCCTGCACCCCCACACCCCCCTCACTAAATATTCCAACTCCGAGATCGCACTACAGTGAGGAAAGGCATGTATTTCCCTAAACGCACTGTACCGCAATCCCTTTACATATTCGACAGTACATAATGCACAGTACATTCACAAATATACTGTTCGATTACATAGCTTGCACACATATGAGCTATTCAAACATCTGTAGTTCAAATAGTTCATAGGCATACAATGCTACGCTGATATTTCAATGGCAAACCATATGGTTTACTATTGAAATATCGAAAGTTAGAAAAAAAAAAAAGGGTACTTAACAGCAAATTGTTTCACCTAAAGTACACATAACCTAACGTCCCCAATATCGAAAACCCGCTGTTAATGCCGAAAATGTCGACAATGACATTTTACGGCATTAACAATGCCGCCCTTGCCATAACTCCCTAACCCCTACACCTAACATCCCATTTATGCAGGGGGGCAAGCCCCCCTGCACCCCCCTGTGGGGGGATGCACCAACCACACCCCCCCAACTAAATATTCCAACTCCGAGATTGCACTACAGTGAGGAAAGGTATGTGTTTCCCTAACTGCACTGCACCGCGATCCCTGTACATAATCAAATGTTATATTTATGAATTCACAGTACATTCACAAATATACTGTTCGATTACATAGCTTGCACACATATGAACTACTCGAACATCTGTAGTTCGAATAGTTCATAGGCGTTCAATGCTACTCCACTATTTCAATGGTAAACCATATATATATATATATAGAAATTAACACTTGTAGTAACAATCTTAAATTGTTCAGTTTGTTATTATTGTTTCATTAACATGCATACTAATATTTTTTTTGTCTCTATGTACTTATTTTTGTGGAGCTTTTCTCCCCGGGCCTCTACTGAAAATGGAATTTTCTCCAGCTAGACTAGCCCGGTCAACAAATGTAAAATAAAAAAAAATATATATATATATATATATGTGTGTGTGTGTGTGTGTGTTTGTGTGTGTGTATATGTATTTATGTGTGTGATATGCATAGAATTATCATGATTATTTGTGAAACTGGAACCTGAAAGAAACATCATAGCAGGATATTTTTAAAAAGAAAACTATATGATCAATTATCTGACCGTATGACTGTCACAGTTCTGGTGGCCAATCGATACTCTGACTTTATGTCCTCTGAGTGTCACACATATAGCACTAAAACCAGAGACAGAAATGTAATTGGAACCTGTGGAAGACAAATTATTAGACAAACAATTTTAATGTAAATTACCATTTTTACAGTCATTTTTCAAAACAGTATAACAGAATCAGGAATAGTCACACTTGGCTATTTTAGTCTGGCAGCACACAGTCTGTTATTACACTTTGTGAATTTTGAACTTCCACCCTTGTGTTGGAAATTAGGCTGAGGTAGATTTTTTAAGGAGCAGAAATATCCTTACTAGATCTGGACCTGGGCATTCTCAGCTCAGACACATCAGACTCATTCTCTGGAGCGTGAACCCTTAATAGGTAAGGGGAATAAGTATAAAACTGGATCGGGGTATCACAAAGAAACAGATAGTAAGAAGAATGATCAAGAAAGTTACAGGAGAAGTCTAGTTCTGGATTATAATAGTTCCAACACAAGATTATGTGATTTCTTCAAAAAAGAATGGAAAAAATTTAGTACTCTAACAGACATAGAGGAGATACCCAGAATGGAACCTAGGATAGTATTCAAAAATCCACCTAATATAGGTAAAATTTTGGAAAGGGGAAATAATATGGTTAGGGATAGTAACACAAGGAGATGTGGGACTTATAAGTGTGGAAGATGCCCACAATGCCCGTACATTATCAATAAGGCAGAAATATACATAGATAGCAGAAAGAGATGGGTTACAAGTAGGACGTACTATAATTGTGATAGTAGGGGAGTTGTTTATATAGCAATATGTCAGATATGTCAGTCGTTCTACGTTGGTAAGACTGAGAGATGTTTGAAACGTAGAATTTACGAACACAATTATGATATTTTAAAAGCTAAAAATACCAATGCACTTTACAAACATTGCAATGTATGCCCCGTGGCCAAATATGAATTTTTTGTTTTGGATCAGGTTAAACCTGATAAAAGGGGAGGCCTCTGGGAGGAAATATTGGAGAATAAGGAATTATGGTGGCAGGTGCATTTGGACTCTAATACTAGTCCAGGAATTAATGAATATTTGACTATAACACCCCTACTTAAATTAAGAGCTAACAAATTATAAAGTAGTTCAGATTATGGACACCAGAGGGCATCAATACAGGATGAACATCCAAGTTCCATTTACTAGAAACACAAGTGAAGAATATCAAGTTAAAACACTGTTTTTTTATATTTATTTTATTATATTTATTACATAAAATATTTATTTATTATAACTAAATGGGAGATGTCAGTTTTTAATAGCAGAACATAAAAATATATTTTTAACTTTTAGCACAAAGCACTTTAACATGAAAGGTATCAATATTAATGAATTAAATGTAGTGATTGGTGTGTTTGACTGAGTATGATAAGATTATGACCAATGAAATTGTTCATTAATTAACTGTTTCAGTATTTATATGTGTGTTTAAAATTCATTGCATTGTCTGATGAAGTCTTAGTGACGAAAACGCAGGGATTTAAGTTGTATGTAAGAGCGTTTATTCTTTTATGGTCTTGCAGTCTCGGAGACTAGGTTGCAGCGTGGTTATCATTTTTAAAATCTGTGAAATAAACTTCTGTGGATCTCTTAACAGCGTGTCCAGACACTTTTTTGGACTTAACAGTTTTTCTACGAGTGCTGTGATTGTTTTAGCAGTTCCTGGTTGGTAGAGGAGGGACCGCTTGTTTCGTGACCCGGAAGGATGAGTGCTACCGCACAGGAGGAAGCAGGGCAAACAAGAAGGCTCATAGGTCAGTTAACGGAGCTGATTGACCTGTTAACTCCGTTATGTTCTAACCTTGCAGTAGGAAGCAAACGTTTTATAGATTGTGTCGAGGGAGCCGAGGAGCCAGAAGGACACAGGGGGAAACGGAAGAGAGAGCTTATTGGCGACAAAGACGGAGCCGGCGATCTTCATTTTGGGACTAACTTTAACCCCAACAACACCCCTGGGATACTCTTGGACACATCGAACGAGGATGAAGCAAGGAACACTAACGGAAGGGATAAGGGCGCTATCCCAAAAAGAAATGCAAACCTGACGACAAGTTTGCAAGGTACTGTTCATTCTAAAGCCATCCATACTAAAAAATCTACTACAGAATGGCTCAAACGTGACTTTCACTTTAATGTTAGTAATGATGTTAATAGAAATAATGTTGGTACTGACGACAATGAAAGTTATGCTACGAAAATTTCTAAATTGGATAAAATGTTAATGAAATACAGAACATTAAGTATCGAAAATGCTTATTTACAGGAATGTTTAGAGAGGGAAATTGTCCCTAAGGGCTTAAGGGTTTTTAAATTCCCAAACAATGTTCTTATTGGGTCCCACTTCCATGAATGTTTGCTTAAAGTTTTCAACAACTGTGGGTTAGAGGTTATTAAGTTAATTATGGAGGAGAATAATAGTAAACAAATGGAATTGGGGGAATCCATTGCAGTCTTGGACGCATGTATCACTACTGACTTAATGTATAGTATCAAAGAGGAAAACGACAGATACTTTTTAATGAGAAAGAATATAGATATGAAATGTGAGGAAGTGATACAGAGAAAGTTGGGAAAATTGAAAAGGGATGTTATGGAGTATGAAAATCAAGTAAGCTATCCTAAACCCAATTTTCAGACATACAACAATACACACAAGGTGATGAGGAACAATAATCGAAAGAATGTACATTATATGGATAGGCAAGGGACAAGAGAGGAATATGGAAAGAACACAGTATGTTATGACAATGATTTTCCCCCCATACAGAATAGAGAAAGTATACAGGAAGGTAACAATTATTATGGTGAAAATTTTCAGAAATGGGGGGGGAAAAGGTGGCAGGGGAGATTTTACTAGATACCCCGAGCCCAAAGGACAATCAAATCGTTCCTGATGACATACAAAGTAATACCGTCAAACACACCCATGATAATTTTACTATTTACAATTTTAGCTCACTTAATTTAAATCCAAACCATTTTTTATTATTAAGTAAAGGACTAAAGTATATACCAAAGAGTAGAGGGGATTTTACTCGTACAATTTTGGATGTCAAATTATTTACAAGAAAGATTAATTTGGAAGTAATGGCTTCGAAGATGGGCTTCAATAGAGAGGGAGGGGGTGAAAATACACTGAGAAGAAAGTCCATCTATAACCCACCACTATACCCTCAAATAAAAAATTTCGAAAACATTTTGATTGATTTAGTAAGGACAAAATACAATGGTAGTTGGGTACAATACAATTTGAATAAGGAAGAGAATGAAATTTTAAAAGAATTGAGTAGGAATACATCCTTGAGAGTTATGAAACCAGATAAGGGTGGGGGGATAGTCATTATGGACAAAATTTTGTACGACGGAAAGATGAATACTATCCTAAGGGATGAAACGAAATACACAGGGGTATCATTAAACGAAATTAATGTAGCATACCATAGGGTTGATTCTATTCTACAAGATTTAATGGTAGAAAAAATAATAGATGAAAAAACTCTTAAATACTTGGAAGTTAAGAAACCTAGGGTAGCCACTATATTCGGAATACCGAAAATCCATAAAGACATGGCAAACCCACCCCTCAGACCTATTGTCTCGGCTGAGGGCTCTAAAACTGTCCCCCTAGCAAAGTTTGTAGATTTTAAGACCAAACATATTTGGGTCAATAACAAGCAAATTCTTAAAGATTCTTGGGATTTTTGGGGGGAATTAAATCAAGACAAGTTTAGAGATGATATTAGGTTTATCACAATAGATGTCATTGATTTGTTTGGAAGCATACCACATGTAGAAGGTATGAATTTATTTGAAGAGTCTGTGTTTGAAGACGTTAGTTTGAGTCTCAATGACAAGGTAGCGAGTGTGATATTAATGGACACGGTATTAAAATATAATTTTATAATGTTCAATTGTGAATATTACAAGCAGAAAACAGGGGTGTCCATGGGGGCCGCTTGTGCCCCCACATATGCCAATATCGTACTTTCCAAATGGGAAGAGCAATTCATCACTAATTGTAAGTTCAAGGAACAATGGACATTGTACCATAGGTTCCTGGACGATATTGTTATTTTTTGGATTGGGAGTGAAGAAAGTTTTATGGAATTTATGGAGTACATCAATCATACTACCAAGTTTTTGAAGTTCACCTATACTATTAGTACAGAATCATTGAAATACCTCGATGTAGAAATATACAAAAGATTTGGAAAATTTGAGAGTAAGGTATATAGAAAGGAGACTTACGTCAATTCATACCTACATTATAATAGTGCTCACCCCATACATAGCAAGAAGAACATTGTCAAAGGACAATTTGTTAGGGGATCTCGAATGACATCAAATGACTCCGATTTTCAGGCGGAATGTAAGTTACTACATAACATGTTTAAAGAACGAGGTTACCCAGAGGAGTTTATTAATAAACTTAGAAATGAGGTAGAAAAGGGAAGGCTGGGTAGATTTGAACCCTTAATAGGTAAGGGGAATAAGTATAAAACTGGATCGGGGTATCACAAAGAAACAGATAGTAAGAAGAATGATCAAGAAAGTTACAGGAGAAGTCTAGTTCTGGATTATAATAGTTCCAACACAAGATTATGTGATTTCTTCAAAAAAGAATGGAAAAAATTTAGTACTCTAACAGACATAGAGGAGATACCCAGAATGGAACCTAGGATAGTATTCAAAAATCCACCTAATATAGGTAAAATTTTGGAAAGGGGAAATAATATGGTTAGGGATAGTAACACAAGGAGATGTGGGACTTATAAGTGTGGAAGATGCCCACAATGCCCGTACATTATCAATAAGGCAGAAATATACATAGATAGCAGAAAGAGAAGGGTTACAAGTAGGACGTACTATAATTGTGATAGTAGGGGAGTTGTTTATATAGCAATATGTCAGATATGTCAGTCGTTCTACGTTGGTAAGACTGAGAGATGTTTGAAACGTAGAATTTACGAACACAATTATGATATTTTAAAAGCTAAAAATACCAATGCACTTTACAAACATTGCAATGTATGCCCCGAGGCCAAATATGAATTTTTTGTTTTGGATCAGGTTAAACCTGATAAAAGGGGAGGCCTCTGGGAGGAAATATTGGAGAATAAGGAATTATGGTGGCAGGTGCATTTGGACTCTAATACTAGTCCAGGAATTAATGAATATTTGACTATAACACCCCTACTTAAATTAAGAGCTAACAAATTATAAAGTAGTTCAGATTATGGACACCAGAGGGCATCAATACAGGATGAACATCCAAGTTCCATTTACTAGAAACACAAGTGAAGAATATCAAGTTAAAACACTGTTTTTTTATATTTATTTTATTATATTTATTACATAAAATATTTATTTATTATAACTAAATGGGAGATGTCGGTTTTTAATAGCAGAACATAAAAATATATTTTTAACTTTTAGCACAAAGCACTTTAACATGAAAGGTATCAATATTAATGAATTAAATGTAGTGATTGGTGTGTTTGACTGAGTATGATAAGATTATGACCAATGAAATTGTTCATTAATTAACTGTTTCAGTATTTATATGTGTGTTTAAAATTCATTGCATTGTCTGATGAAGTCTTAGTGACGAAAACGCAGGGATTTAAGTTGTATGTAAGAGCGTTTATTCTTTTATGGTCTTGCAGTCTCGGAGACTAGGTTGCAGCGTGGTTATCATTTTTAAAATCTGTGAAATAAACTTCTGTGGATCTCTTAACAGCGTGTCCAGGCACTTTTTTGGACTTAACAGTTTTTCTACGAGTGCTGTGATCGTTTTAGCAGTTCATTCTCTGGAGCACAACTTTCAGATTGAAGCTCATCGGCAATCAACCGACTATACCTCAGATTCCATCCAATTATGCACCGTATAGGGCTATGGGTTATCCGTTTTCTGCCCACCAACACCTGCTATCTTCCATTTTTCTACATATCTAACTTTAACTAAACTGATTGCCTAATTCTAGGATAGCTAGTGGTTGTGCAGAACAGCATTTGCTCTACAAGTTTTTATACAAAGCTTTAGCTCATTGGTCATTTTGTTTAACTGAATTGTCAAAAAATCATTTTAGGTTCAAGCTTTGATTCTAACATTGGCAAGTTAGTTCATATTTGTTGTTCAGGCATTGGCTGTGAAGGGCTTACTATTGTAGTACTATGTGGAGTAATCAAGGCCAGCCTTCGGTCAATTGGTGCCCTCCCAGCACCATCCACTGACCCCATCCTGGTTTACCTACGCCATCCGTATTACTGGAAAAATGCCTCTGCTAGAGTGGCACCCTAGACGGCTGCCTTGGCCTATACCTAAGGCCAGCTATGGGAGTAATTCAATATGACATAGCAACTTTGTGAGGATCAGGCTGTTTTAATAAAGTTTTAATAACAAAGAAAAAGCATTCCCACACTTAACAAAACCACAAAGAACTCTGGGAAAATATAGTACACCTAATGATGTCCAAGGAACCAGTAGGCAGACAGCATATTATCCTTCCAAAGTACTTCAATGTAAACTGAAATCAGAATAGCAAAAATCACGTGTCGTATGTAAAAAAGTTGAGCAAACTGCTTTCTTCTTTTCTAAATGATAAGGACTTATTCAGAACTAGGAACACGATTAAATAACCACGAAAAATCAGTCACATGGTGTAGTTTAAAAATGTATTTAAAAGCTTAATTGACAAACATAATCTCAATAATATTTTAATAAAACTACCAACACAATACATTATAGAATTCAAAACATAACTTCCGACAGTTACCATACTAAAAAGTTTACATTGCACCTAAACAATCCAGCATATTGTTTTAAAGTAAAAAAGACATGCAAAACATTGTAACAAGGTTCAATGATATTCTGAACCTGCATAATTCTTTGATGTGATATCAAGACTTTGGTATTAAATAGACAGTGAAAATATTGACATAGGAAGGTTTTGTTGACCTTAATTAATGTAATCCCTATTAGACACCAAATACAAAGGAATCCTCTCATAAACTTTATAACTGGCAACATAGATATATCATCATTTAAACCTGGGGGGGGGGGGTGGAGGTGTAATGGGGTATAACTTAAGTTGTCATAAAAGTTTTTTTATATTTGATCATAGTTTCCCATGAGCCTCCCCTCTGGTCGAAAATAACTCTTTCAAATATTGTAGACTGGAATTTTTAAAATATAAACAATTTTCTGAATGCTTAAAGAATGCATTATTTTTGTTAGCCCTTTGCATGTCATATGTATTCAAGTATTTTCATAAAGTCACTTCCTCAGTGGTTGCTCCTTCTTATCTACATAAAAAGGATGGACAGGATAAATGTTTTGCTATATATACAATTCCCTTAGTGCCACTGCAAAAGTAATTTAGAATTAATACCATTGTTCAGTCTGTTCAGTCTGTACGTGGCTGCTGTGGTGCAGCGGTAACGTTGTTGCCTCACAGCAAGAGGTTCTCCCATTCACATCTCGGCTGGAGTGTGGGGAGTGCCTTCTGTGTGGAGTCTGCATGTCCACCCCATGGTTGGGTGGGCGTTCGAAAGACATGCGTAATGGGCGTGCCTTAGTTGAAGGTTGAACGTCGAGCTGGCACTCGGCGTTCGTGAAAAATCTATTGCCACTAATTAGCAGACCCTAACTGGGAAAAGCAGAAAGACACAACAACAACAACCATTGTTCAGTCTGTGAGTGTCATTATCTAAGATAAATTGACACTGATTACAAGTGACACATTTAAGTGTACCCCTCCAGTGAATTATGTCCATCCCTGTTACTCATTACTTCCATTAGATTTTTTAATATTACTAGCCTTCTTGTGTACAAAATGGGGTGCTTCCCCTAAAATTTTTTGGATGTCATCACTTTAAGAATGTTCCAGTTCATTTTTTTCTATGGTCTTGACCATTTGTGAACTGGAATTCTATTGCAGCTCTAAGGCCCTCTGAAATGTGTTGTACATTTCTATATCTCTTTTCTTCTTTCTTTGCCTTTCACCACTGTTAACTGTTAAATAATTGTTCTCCAAAGTTATCCCTAAAAGTGGTTTGTATCTTACACCTCACTGTTCAGAGACTGTTTCACTAACCTCTCTGATCATAACGAGTAGATAGTCTCTATTTCAGAAATTCGTTCCAGTTTAATTTTCTCCATCTCAAAATGTTTTTTTTATTTGTACCCATTCTGGCCAGTCTGACAATCTGTCCCTAAACTAGACTGAATGTAAGGGTGAAAACTAGTGTAGTGTAAGTTTGTATTTGAAAAAAAATGGCTTTCTATATATCATAGAAGCAAAGCCAACTTCTGTATTTATAATGGTTGTGTCCAAATAATTTGGTGGACCCCTAGTTGGTGAGTAAACCTTAAAAAATCAGTCATAATCTTCATGTAATCTAGGCATAATGTGATATCATCTTCTGGGTCATCTCATAATAGAAAATATCATCTAAAAACATAAATATGGTTTACAGTAACCAACAAATGTTGATGGAAACAGATATTTCCTTTCCCATGTTAGTTAGCATAACAAGGTTTGCAAAAGTTGGGGTGATTATTGAGTCCATTGCAATTCCTCTAACATGTCTTTACACTTCCCTTCAAAGTCAGCATAGTTATTGGACAAGATTATGCCCATAAAAAAAAATAAAGAAAGAAAATTGCACTTTATTCATCCGCTTTTACTGTAATTGTGTTTCTTCCCACTTTATTACCTTATTTTGCTTGTGCTTCCTCATAGAAGTACTCAGTTGTATTATTCTGCTGCAGTTATTACTGCTTGGTAGTAGCCTGATTAAATTGTAACTGTTATTCTAAGCCTTTTGGTTTAAGCACTTGCGCTTCAGACCAGTTGTTTTACATTAAGAAGGTTTGTGGACTGCATTGTTGTGGCAGGACAGGCATCATTCTAAGTTGGGAATTGCCGATTGAAGGCTCAGTGCCTGTTATTCTAAAAGCACATTAGTTCTGGTTTAAGCACTTGGGCTTCAGGCCAGTTATTTTACATTAAGAAAGTTTGTGGTCTGCACTCTTGTGGGAGGAGAGGCTAGATTCTGCCCTTCTGAGCTGGGAATTTCTGATTAAAGGCTTATTGTGCCTGCTTATTTGAACTGTTTCTTTCTGAAATTTGGGCACCTTGTTTGCTTTAGCCCAGAAGTTAGTTGTTTATTGGCTATTTTGAGCTAATTTCTATCTCTTTCATTTCCCTGCTATAAAAACCGCATTTGCACATTTTTTTACACTTGTATTCAGCTCAGCAAGTGCCTGCCAGCTGTCCTGCAGAGTTCTACAGCAGCAGAGACAAAAGAGAGACTTTGGAGTTTTAGAGTGATTAAGTATAATTTTTCTGCATTTTCTTGCTGTCTTTAATTCCACCTAAAACACCAATTCTTTAGCGTTTCTGTGATTTAAAAAGCTTGTTTCTGCCACATATTGTACTTATTTGCTGCCTGCACTTGAACTAAGTCATTTTGGTGTTTAAATAATCTGTTTAACCGTTGTAGGCTACAAACTAAAGTGTGATAGCCTTTTCTGTGCATTTAAAGTATTTTTTTGATTGTATCTTCTTTATTTTCTGAAAAAAAAAAATGCTTGTTTCCTGCCTTTCTGAACTAGTATAGTCCAGTTTTCAGGATATTCCTGAATTCGGAGCTGTGTTACAAGTTTCTGTGTTGCCCATACCTTTCTTGGATAGAAGGAAGTTTCTCTGTTCACCTGTGAGAGAGGGGATCTTTGAGTAGCCTATCTGTCCCTGGAGAAGTGGTTTCAGCCCAGAAGTTAATAGTTTATTGGCCATTTTGGGCTAATTTTTATCTCTTTCATTTCCCTGTTATAAAAACCACATTTGCAAAGTTTTGCGCGCCGGGCAGCGTCGGTTAGCTAGGGTTAAACTATTCTTCCATTTTTCCCTTGGAACTAGACAAACTTTCAACTTAAGCACTCAAACCATTCATTTCACAGCCCAACACTTGCTCAAAACTCATAGCAAGCACTAATTAACCCTAGCACTAAATCCCCCTATACTGTTCAGAAGGACAAGGCTCTCTATTCGTCCCTACCAGCCAATCAGTAAAACAGCTCACTTTACTTATTCAGGCATGTCCAAAGGGCAGTTTCAGGTGTACTCTCCAGTCTAACTGGTGAATCTGGGCATTTTGAGGCAATGTTACAACTGCATTATGTACACATACAACCCTCTCCTCCTACCACCAAATACTAATATATGCGAGAGATGCAATTATACAGCCAAACTGGAGGCAAAGCTCTCTCAACCCAAGACTGGAACTGACAGTCAAGAGGAGAAGGGAAATACTTGCAACACACCACCAGTCTCGCATAGAGCTATTAAAACAACACCGGAAAATACACATAAATACACAAAAACGTACTCAGAGGCACTAAATAAAAATCTGCAAAAGCAACAAAGACCTCCAAAGCAGACATCCAATCAACCTCCACACCCCATCACAAACCATGAAACACATACTTCACATAATCAGTGTGTCATGCAATCACAGACCTTAAGGCAAAATAACATACCCAACACACTAGTAATAGGCGACTCTATAGTCAGGCACACTGATGTCCCACTAACTAGGCTGGACAAGGAGAAGGTTTCAGTTAGCTGCCTGTTGGGCACCAGGATTCACCACATAACACAAGCACTCAGGTCACTCCAGAACAAGTACAAATACGACTCTGTCATTGTCCATGTTGGTGTGAATGACCTGAGACGTACCTCCCTGGACTACATGAAAAGAGACATGGAAGAGCTCTCTGATCATGTAGCCTAAGCAGGTATGACCCTGACCCTAAGTAGCATCCTGCCCTCACCAAGAATAATGCCACAGTATAAAGAAAAAATGATCAATTTCAACAATTGGCTACGTTTCTGGTGTTATTCAAAGGGGATCCAGTATCTGTCCACCTGGTATGACATGCTCGGCAAGTCACGTTGCTTTGCAAGAGATGGCTTGCACCTGTCACCCTTAGGCTTTTGAATACTGGCCAAGGCTTTTGCCGGCCCATAGTGCCTTTTTTAGGCAAGGCTCAAAAGACAAACTCACCACCGTAAATAGCACAAGTAACCAAAAACTGAGGGTAATGCTACTCAACCCCAGAAGTTTAAATCTCAAAATGCATGCACTCAAGGAACTCCTCAGTATGAAGAACATCGATATCTGTGCAGTAACAGAAACCTGGTTTAAGGCTCCAGAGAGCTCCCCAGCACTACCACGCTATAACTCATACCATGCTTTTCGGCTACAGAACCCAGACCGAAACACAAAAGGCAGGGGTGTATCCATAGTCATCAAGGATATCCATATCTCCAGGTTAGTGACGCAGCACGATGCCTCAGAGATCATCCATGTGCAACTAACAATGGGCAAAACTGCAATTCAAATTGTAGCTTGCTACAGATCACCCACCATGACCCAGGACCCCCATTCCGTATTTCTGGAGACACTGGAAAATATGAAGGTCCTACCAAACACCCTAATATTGGGTGATTTCAATTACCCAAACATTAACTGGGAGAACTACTCAAGTACTAACTCCCTTGCCCAACGCTTCCTAGAATTTATAAACTCGAATGCCCTGGATCAACTGCTCAAAACCCCCCCAAAGGTGACAACATATTGGACTGGGTCATCACTAACATGGGCGACTGGTGTTGCACACCAGAGGTCAACCCCTCGCTGGTTAGATCAGACCATAGACTAATCACTCTGGATATCCACATTCCGCCCCACCGCCAATCAAGGAAACCACGAAAAACTTTTAAGAAGCAAACTTCACATTACTCAAGACCGAGGTGGAAAGGTTCACAGCCCCCATGCTAAAGGACATTGCTGTCCAAGCTGCTGAATCCCTTACAAAGGCACTCTATGAGCACCTGCAAGAATGCATGGATCGTGCTATCCCAAGCAAAACCAAGACTCACTCCTCCAGGAAAAGGAAACCAGTCTGGTGCACCCTGCCATAAACAAGCTATACAATAGAAGGAGGAAACTAGTACAGGAAAGAGTAAAATCCCAAGAAGGGAAGACATCCCTGATCAGTATCAGCAAGAAACTATGATCCCGCATAAAATCATTCAAGGCTAGCTTCGGAAGAAAAATTGCCAAGGACTCCAAAGATAACCACAAAGCATTCTTCAGCTATGTCAAGAACCTAAGTGGAAACTCTCAGATCTGCTCTGAGTTAGTGCAAAATAGCACAAAATACACTGAACCGACTGACATTGGCAACGTTCTGGCAGACAGGCTTAGTGGAAACTTCACCCCCCCTCACCCCCTAAAGGGCCCATAACCATACCAGAAGAATGCAGATCCCCAGTAATCACTGACACACAGGTTAAAACAGCCCTATCCAAAGCCAAAAACACAGCTTCAATGGGACCAGACAGTGTCCCAGGCTGTGTCTTACACGAGCTCCAAAATGAACTAACCCCTCACCTACACACACTGTTCAAACTCAGCTATGTACCCATAGAGTGGCGCACAGCAAAAGTTATCTTGCTCCACAAAGGTGGAGCCACAACAGACCCCAGGAACTATCACCCTATAAGCCTTGACTAGCCTGGTCTGCAAGGCTATGGAGCGTATCATCATGAAACTCATTAACAGAAACATTGGGAACCTCCAAACATTGGACCCAACCCAGTTTGGCTTTGTTAAGGGCAGATCATGCCTCCTAAACTTGGTGGACTCCTTTGAGACAGTTACCAAGGCTTTAGATGAGGTAAAGGAGGTCCGCACAGTCTACCTAGACCTCGCAAAGGTGTTTGACACCATTGCCCATTCTGATATTATAGACAAGCTCACCAGCCTGAACATAAAACCCTACGTCATGAGATGGGCTGCCACTTGGCTCATGGACAGAACCCACATGGTGAGAGTTGCAGGCTCTAGGTCCGACTCTAAACCAGTTACAAGTGGCATCCCCCAGGGCTCAGTCCTGTGATGCCTCCTGTTCAGTATATACTTCTCAGAGGTACAGACAAGCACAGGAGGACTATGGCTGACCAAGTTCGCAGACGACTACAAACTGAGGGCTATAATTGACTCACTGGCTGATACAGACATCCTCCAGAAGGATCTCACTGAGACAGACACCTGGTGTCAAAATCATGGCCTCAAGCTAAATGCCAAAAGTGCATAGTCATCCCCTTTGGAAAAAACAAAGTACACACAAACTGCCACATACGTGGTAGTCCCCTAAATACAGAAAATGTAATAAGGGATCTGGGGACCCAAGTAGATAGTAATCTTTCCTTTGATAATCATATTGCCAAAGTGTTTAGAAAATCCTTCTATGTGGCCCACCTAATCACAAAAGGGTTCACATCTAGAACAAAAGAGATTATTGTGCCCCTCTACTCATCACTCATCAGACCCATCATAGAGTACAACACCCCATTTGGGATGTACCTTACAAGACACCTGCAACAGCTGGAAAGACCACAGAAGTACCTCACCAAAAGGATTACTGGCCTCAAACAGATGCCCTATGCAGCCCGACTGAAGAAACTCCAGCTGTACTCGGTTGCATACCGCTTACTCAGAGGTGACCTCTGCCTGACATACAAGGCCATGTCCAACCCAGAATTGATGGACATGCTCCATCTAAAAAAAAAAAAAAATCCCCGAGAGCCACACGCTCTAGGGATCTAAACCTCACCACAACGATAAATAGGACATGCTGGAGGGATAGATTCCTGTCCCAGAGACTTCCCCATGCTTTGGAACAGGATTCCAATCTACATTAGGCAGAGCCCCTCACTAACACTCTTCAAGAGAAACCATGACAAGTGGATGAGAAACAGATAATTTACCCCGGGGATCACTGCAGTGGCTCTACTGGACAGAGGCACAGGGAACTAATGGCTCTGCTGGACAGAGGCACATGGAACTACTAAGGGGGTGGAGAAAGCCAACACATTCTGGCTAGGCTTATAGATGCCCTCAGACAGATAGCCTAGTACTTACCTATGAACCTATAAATTCCAATAAGTTTATTTCCTTTGCTGAAAAAAAAAAATCACATATAGTGAGAGCTTCATTACAAATTCCAAACCCTCTACATGGGGTATACAGGTAAAAAGGTCAACCATATCAGTTGTAAGAAATTTTAAATTCTTGTCCTAAAGATGCAGGTTTAAGCCTTCGTAAAAAATCCCAAGAGTCCCTCAACATGTGTAGAAATTATGAAAATGAAAGTTTTAGAATTATGTTTACACAAACTGCAAACGGGGATGTTTTGGACCCCTGCTTTGTGATTACTGGTTTAAAAGGTGGCTTCACTATACATACATGTAAACTTTGAGGATCCCAAAATGGTGTATTTGGTGGGGGATGTGTTTGGACAAAAAAATTGTATAATGATGCAGAAATAAAGCCCTGAGATAAAGAGTCTTCAAAATAAATGTCAGTTACTCTTTAAGCCACATTTATCCCAGTCCTTGATGTCTCCAAATATATATCACCATTCTGCAGTTTTGTGAACATGTCACTTGTATAACCAATAATATCAAACAATACAATATCTACCCCTTTATCGGCCTTCATGACTCATATTGATTCATATTGACTTGTCATTCATTAAAGAGTTCAATAGTACTCACCCTTCTTTAGTGAGATTAAAATATCTACATTTATGCCCTTATGGGTGGTAGCTATATAGATCTTTTTTGCAGGCTTTCTCAAAGGTTTGAGCAATGAGATTAGTAACAGGAATACATTTTCTTTTCTTTTTATATTCACCTAGATTGCTGTTTCTAGTGGTTTCATCCTCAAATAGAATGGCTAAATTATGTTTTCTGACAAACAACTTGAATTCAGTTAGAGTCAACTAAATCAAATGGTTTCACTGGAATGAAGGTAAATCCTTTTTCAAAAAGAGAAAAACCTTCTGCATTCACTGCTAAGTGAATGCATCAAAATTTTAAAATCATTATTAACTCATTATATCTGAGTGACGCCTCCAGATGCATTTGCAGTTAACTCCTACTGATCCCTGTAGGCGTCAAATATTGCTTGTTTATATTTGCAGCAATAATTCCAAAACCATGCTATGTACAAGGTTTTAAAAAAAAATCTTAAAGCTTACACAATAACAAACTTGACTGCATTAATATTTGACCTCTGTCTAGTGCTGGTAAATATATATTAACTGTTGTTTTATGATATTAATTTATATAGACATAATTTGCACATGTTTTTAAATATCTCAAGAACCAAATAAGACAGACAGAACTCCTTAGCCTCATATGAACGCTCTCAGCCAGATGAATAAAATGCAGCTGACCGTATGTGTGTAACTTGAGTGGTTGCTGATATTGCAAGTTGTTTACAAAATATTACAAATGTAATTGTTACTGTGTTTAGTGTGACTTATAAAATTCAGTTTAAGACCAATAACCTAAAGAATACTATCACTATAAAAATAGCTTGTGCTGAAGAGTTTGCACTTTATACTTCTTTCAAAACGCCTGTGGTTCCAGAGATATGAACATATGTTTGAAATGTGAGGACATAATTTGATTCTATGAAAAGACTTAGGCTCCGCCCTTTGGAAGTTACAGTGCAAACTTCCTGAGCTCCATTGGAGTGAATGAGTTAAGATATCACAATCAGATGTGATTTCAGCCTCAGTCACATTGTTGTCCTGCATCTCCCCCTTCTCTTTTGATGTTTCCTCAGTATATGACGTTTGGTGGTGACCACTGATGAGTCGGTTGTTGATTGTGTTGATGTTCCTCCACTTTGCTGTATCGACTTACTAGTCTCACTGACCTGTGTAGCAGTGGGAATTCTAAAGCATCATCTATATTAAAAAATGACATTTAGCCCTTCTGCCTCCATACTGCCTTCACCTTGTGGACTGTCATGTTTAGATTTCTTAAATTTTTATTTATTTTATTTTAAATCAGTATGTTAGATCATTTAGGTGTAATGTAATCTTTTTAATGTGATAACTGCATCAGAAATTACGTTTTGAATTCTGTAAAGTATTGAGTTGATAGTTTCATCAAAGTATTATTCAGATTATGTTTTTCAATTATCTGTTTAAATACACATTTTTAAAATATGTCATATGATGGATTTCTGGTGGTTGTATAATCACGTGTTCCCTAGGATGGGTCTAGCTCTGAAGAAATCCTTAATATTTAGAAAGGACAAAAGCAGTTTCCTGAACTTTTTTATATATGTGGCATGTGATTTTTGATATTGTAATCTGAGTTTATAATAAAGTATTTAGAAAAGGCAATATGGTGTCCATCTACTGATGTTCTTCGTGTTTCACTGTTGCAGTCATTACATTTGGGCAATCTGCTGGCAGGTTGCCCTCAGTCTGCCTGAATTCCAAAGTTTTGGGTCCTGCGTCGGTTGTTGTCTTCTCTTCCATGACGTCAGGTCATCAGGGGTATAAAACATGCAGCCGACGCCATTTTCTTTAGTCTTTCTTGCCGCGCTGTGCCCGAAGCAGAAGCATTTCGCAAGTGTTGCTTGGCCGAATACTGAAATATTCGAGTTTGACATTCAGAACCGAAGTCTTCACTAAAGCTAAGTACCCCTTTGGGGAAACTTTTTTCTTGCTTTTTACCGATGTCAGAAAAAGTTAATAACTTTGATAATACATTAAGGGGATGCCCAGGCCTGAGACATAAACAAGTGCAATACAGCCCATGGCAAAAGTAATGTTTCCCATCCAGGTGAAGTCAACAGGGGTGATGCTTAGCAGAGAGTCTGAAGTGTACCCTTGTGGTGCACTGCTCATGGAAATTCATCTTCTGGCAGGGCTGTATCTTTTGTAGTTGTACACCAGTTTTCAAGATATAGACCCCAACAGATATAGCCCTCCGCACACCATTATGATGCACCCTTCTGGTTAACCGGTAATGTATGATGACAGTTTCATTCACATCAGAATATACAAACATTTCAGTCAAACAACTCATATTTATTCTGTTATTTATTCTGTTCAAAATGGCAGCTCAGTAGGAAAGATTGTAGTAGTTCAGTCATCACAACCACATAAACAAACTGGCATTATGCTCCAAATATAAATGTATTAAGGGGTACATGCACTCTAAAAATGGCAATGCTATCACACGAATATGACAGTGACAATGTCTTTGGTACATATTCACAGTACATACAGACTTAGCAACATTATATCTCCCCCAAAGAAAAAGAAGCCTTCCTTTAGAATTATGAAGTATATATATGTATAGGTTTACTATTGAAATGTCGAAAGTTAGAAAAAAAATGGTACTTAACAGTGAATTGTTTTGCCAAAAGTACACATAACTTAATGGCCCTAATGTCGAAAAACAGCTGTTAATGCCAAAAATGTCGACAACAACATTTTACGACATTAACAACAATGCCACCCTTGCCGTAACTCCCTAACCCTTACACCTAACATCCCATTTATGCAGGGGGACAAGCCTCCCTGCACCCCCACACCCCCCTCACTAAATATTCCAACTCCGAGATCGCACTACAGTGAGGAAAGGCATGTATTTCCCTAAACGCACTGTACCGCAATCCCTTTACATATTCAACAGTACATAATGCACAGTACATTCACAAATATACTGTTCGATTACATAGCTTGCACACATATGAGCTATTCAAACATCTGTAGTTCAAATAGTTCATAGGCGTACAATGCTACGCTGATATTTCAATGGCAAACCATATGGTTTACTATTGAAATATCGAAAGTTAGAAAAAAAAAAAGGGTACTTAACAGCAAATTGTTTCACCTAAAGTACATATAACCTAACGTCCCCAATATCGAAAACCCGCTGTTAATGCCGAAAATGTCGACAATGACATTTTACGGCATTAACAATGCCATAACTAACTCCTAACCCCTACACCTAACATCCCATTTATGCAGGGCAAGCCCCCCTGTGGGGGGATGCACCAACCACACCCCCCCTAACTAAATATTCCAATTCCGAGATTACACTACAGTGAGGAAAGGTATGTGTTTCCCTAACTGCACTGCACCGCGATCCCTGTACATAATCAAATGTTATATTTATGAATTCACAGTACATTCACAAATATACTGTTCGATTACATAGCTTGCACACATATGAACTACTCGAACATCTGTAGTTCGAATAGTTCATAGGCGTTCAATGAATGCTACTCCGATATTTCAATGGTAAACCATATATATATATATATATATATATATATATATATATATATATATATATATATGTGTGTGTGTGTGTGTGTGTTTGTGTGTGTGTATATGTATTTATGTGTGTGTTATGCATAGAATTATCATGATTATTTGTGAAACTGGAACCTGAAAGAAACATCATAGCAGGATATTTTTAAAAAGAAAACTATATGATCAATTATCTGACCGTATGACTGTCACAGTTCTGGTGGCCAATCGATACTCTGACTTTATGTCCTCTGAGTGTCACACATATAGCACTAAAACCAGAGACAGAAATGTAATTGGAACCTGTGGAAGACAAATTATTAGACAAACAATTTTAATGTAAATTACCATTTTTACAGTAATTTTTCAAAACAGTATAACAGAATCAGGAATAGTCACACTTGGCTATTTTAGTCTGGCAGCACACAGTCTGTTATTACACTTTGTGAATTTTGAACTTCCACCCTTGTGTTGGAAATTAGGCTGAGGTAGATTTTTTAAGGAGCAGAAATATCCTTACTAGATCTGGACCTGGGCATTCTCAGCTCAGACACATCAGACTCATTCTCTGGAGCACAACTTTCAGATTGAAGCTCATCGGCAATCAACCGACTATACCTCAGATTCCATCCAATTATGCACCGTATAGGGCTATGGGTTATCCGTTTTCTGCCCACCAACACCTGCTATGTTCCATTTTTCTACATATCTAACTTTAACTAAACTGTTTGCCTAATTCTAGGATAGCTAGTGGTTGTGCAGAACAGCATTTGCTCTACAAGTTTTTATACAAAGCTTTAGCTCATTGGTCATTTTGTTTAACTGAATTGTCAAAAAATCATTTTAGGTTCAAGCTTTGATTCTAACATTGGCAAGTTAGTTCATATTTGTTGTTCAAGCATTGGCTGTGATGGGCTTACTATTGTAGTACTATGTGGAGTAATCAAGGCCAGCCTTCGGTCAATTGGTGCCCTCCCAGCACCATCGACTGACCCCATCCTGGTTTACCTACATCATCCGTATTACTGGAAAAATGCCTCTGCTAGAGTGGCACCCTAGACGGCCGCCTTGGCCTATACCTAAGGCCAGCTATGGGAGTAATTCAATATGACATAGCAGCTTTGTGAGGATCAGGCTGTTTTAATAAAGTTTTAATAACAAAGAAAAATCATTGCCACACTTAACAAAACCACAAAGAACTCTGGGAAAATATAGTACACCTAATGATGTCCAAGGAACCAGTAGGCAGACAGCATATTATCCTTCCAAAGTACTTCAATGTAAACTGAAATCAGAATAGCAAAAATCACGTGTCGTATGTAAAAAAGTTGAGCAAACTGCTTTCTTCTTTTCTAAATGATAAGGACTTATTCAGAACTAGGAACACGATTAAATAACCACGAAAAATCAGTCACATGGTGTAGTTTAAAAATGTATTTAAAAGCTTAATTGACAAACATAATCTCAATAATATTTTAATAAAACTACCAACACAATACATTATAGAATTCAAAACATAACTTCCGACAGTTACCATACTAAAAAGTTTACATTGCACCTAAACAATCCAGCATATTGTTTTAAAGTAAAAAAGACATGCAAAACCTTGTAACAAGGTTCAATGATATTCTGAACCTGCATAATTCTTTGATGTGATATCAAGACTTTGGTATTAAATAGACAGTGAAAATATTGACATAGGAAGGTTTTGTTGACCTTAATTAATGTAATCCCTATTAGACACCAAATACTTACAAAGGAATCCTCTCATAAACTTTATAACTGGCAACATAGATATATCATCATTTAAACCTGGGGGGGGGGGGTGGAGGTGTAATGGGGTATAACTTAAGTTGTCATAAAAGTTTTTTTATATTTGATCATAGTTTCCCATGAGCCTCCCCTCTGGTCGAAAATAACTCTTTCAAATATTGTAGACTGGAATTTTTAAAATATAAACAATTTTCTGAATGCTTAAAGAATGCATTATTTTTGTTAGCCCTTTGCATGTCATATGTATTCAAGTATTTTCATAAAGTCACTTCCTCAGTGGTTGCTCCTTCTTATCTACATAAAAAGGATGGACAGGATAAATGTTTTGCTATATATACAATTCCCTTAGTGCCACTGCAAAAGTAATTTAGAATTAATACCATTGTTCAGTCTGTTCAGTCTGTACGTGGCTGCTGTGGTGCAGCGGTAACGTTGTTGCCTCACAACAAGAGCTTCTCCCATTCAATTCTCGGCTGGAGTGCGGGGAGTGCCTTCTGTGTGGAGTCTGCATGTCCTCCCCATAGTTGGGTGGGCGTTCGAAAGACATGCGTAATGGGCGTGCCTTAGTTGAAGGTTGAACGTCGAGCTGGCACTCGGCGTTCGTGAAGAATCTATTGCCACTCATTAGCAGACCGGAATTCCGCTGTGGCGACCCCTAACTGGGAAAAGCAGAAAGACACAACAACAACAACCATTGTTCAGTCTGTGAGTGTCATTATCTAAGATAAATTGACACTGATTACAAGTGACACATTTAAGTGTACCCCTCCAGTGAATTATGTCCATCCCTGTTACTCATTACTTCCATTAGATTTTTTAATATTACTAGCCTTCTTGTGTACAAAATGGGGTGCTTCCCCTAATTTTTTTTGGATGTCATCACTTTAAGAATGTTCCAGTTCATTTTTTTCTATGGTCTTGACCATTTGTGAACTGGAATTCTATTGCAGCTCTAAGGCCCTCTGAAATGTGTTGTACATTTCTATATCTCTTTTCTTCTTTCTTTGCCTTTCACCACTGTTAACTGTTAAATAATTGTTCTCCAAAGTTACCCCTAAAAGTGGTTTGTATCTTACACCTCACTGTTCAGAGACTGTTTCACTAACCTCTCTGATCATAACGAGTAGATAGTCTCTATTTCAGAAATTCGTTCCAGTTTAATTTTCTCCATCTCAAAATGTTTTTTTTTATTTGTACCCATTCTGGCCAGTCTGATAATCTGTCCCTAAACTAGACTGAATGTAAGGGTGAAAACTAATGTAGTGTAAGTTTGTATTTGAAAAAAAAATGGCTTTCTATATATCATAGAAGCAAAGCCAACTTCTGTATTTATAATGGTTGTGTCCAAATAATTTGGTGGACCCCTAGTTGGTGAGTAAACCTTAAAAAATCAGTCATAATCTTCATGTAATCTAGGCATAATGTGATATCATCTTCTGGGTCATCTCATAATAGAAAATATCATCTAAAAACATAAATATGGTTTACAGTAACCAAAAAATGTTGATGGAAACAGATATTTCCTTTCCCATGTTAGTTAGCATAACAAGGTTTGCAAAAGTTGGGGTGATTATTGAGTCCATTGCAATTCCTCTAACATGTCTTTACACTTCCCTTCAAAGTCAGCATAGTTATTGGACAAGATTATGCCCATAAAAAAAAATAAAGAAAGAAAATTGCACTTTATTCATCCGCTTTTACTGTAATTGTGTTTCTTCCCACTTTATTACCTTATTTTGCTTGTGCTTCCTCATAAAAGTACTCAGTTGTATTATTCTGCTGCAGTTATTACTGCTTGGTAGTAGCCTGATTAAATTGTAACTGTTATTCTAAGCCTTTTGGTTTAAGCACTTGCGCTTCAGACCAGTTGTTTTACATTAAGAAGGTTTGTGGACTGCATTGTTGTGGCAGGACAGGCATCATTCTAAGTTGGGAATTGCCGATTGAAGGCTCAGTGCCTGTTATTCTAAAAGCACATTAGTTCTGGTTTAAGCACTTGGGCTTCAGGCCAGTTATTTTACATTAAGAAGGTTTGTGGTCTGCACTCTTGTGGGAGGAGAGGCTAGATTCTGCCCTTCTGAGCTGGGAATTTCTGATTAAAGGCTTATTGTGCCTGCTTATTTGAACTGTTTCTTTCTGAAATTTGGGCGCCTTGTTTGCTTTAGCCCAGAAGTTAGTTGTTTATTGGCTATTTTGAGCTAATTTCTATCTCTTTCATTTCCCTGCTATAAAAACTGCATTTGCACGTTTTTTTACACTTGTATTCAGCTCAGCAAGTGTCTGCCAGCTGTCCTGCAGAGTTCTACAGCAGCAGAGACAAAAGAGAGACTTTGGAGTTTTAGAGTGATTAAGTATAATTTTTCTGCATTTTCTTGCTGTCTTTAATTCCACCTAAAACACCAATTCTTTAGCGTTTCTGTGATTTAAAAAGCTTGTTTCTGCCACATATTGTACTTATTTGCTGCCTGCACTTGAACTAAGTCATTTTGGTGTTTAAATAATCTGTTTAACCGTTGTAGGCTACAAACTAAAGTGTGATAGCCTTTTCTGTGCATTTAAAGTGTTTTTTTTTTATTGTATCTTCTTTATTTTCTGGAAAAAAAAAATGCTTGTTTCCTGCCTTTCTGAACTAGTATAGTCCAGTTTTCAGGATATTCCTGAATTTGGAGCTGTGTTACAAGTTTCTGTGTTGCCCATACCTTTCTTGGATAGAAGGAAGTTTCTCTGTTCACCTGTGAGAGAGGGGATCTTTGAGCAGCCTATCTGTCCCTGGAGGAGTGGTTTCAGCCCAGAAGTTAATAGTTTATTGGCCATTTTGGGCTAATTTTTATCTCTTTCATTTCCCTGTTATAAAAACCACATTTGCAAAGTTTTGCGCGCTGGACAGCGTCGGTTAGCTAGGGTTAAACTATTCTTCCATTTTTCCCTTGGAACTAGACAAACTTTCAACTTAAGCACTCAAACCATTCATTTCACAGCCCAACACTTGCTCAAAACTCATAGCAAGCACTAATTAACCCTAGCACTAAATCCCCCTATACTGTTCAGAAGGACAAGGCTCTCTATTCGTCCCTACCAGCCAATCAGTAAAACAGCTCACTTTACTTATTCAGGCATGTCCAAAGGGCAGTTTCAGGTGTACTCTCCAGTCTAACTGGTGAATCTGGGCATTTTGAGGCAATGTTACAACTGCATTATGTACACATACAACCCTTTCCTCCTACCACCAAATACTAATATATGCGAGAGATGCAATTATACAGCCAAACTGGAGGCAAAGCTCTCTCAACCCAAGACTGGAACTGACAGTCAAGAGGAGAAGGGAAATACTTGCAACACACCACCAGTCTCGCATAGAGCTATTAAACCAACACCGGAAAATACACATAAATACACAAAAACGTACTCAGAGGCACTAAATAAAAATCTGCAAAAGCAACAAAGACCTCCAAAGCAGACATCCAATCAACCTCCACACCCTATCACAAACCATGAAACACATACTTCACATAATCAGTGTGTCATGCAATCACAGACCTTAAGGCAAAATAACATACCCAACACACTAGTAATAGGCGACTCTATAGTCAGGCACACTGATGTCCCACTAACTAGGCTGGACAAGGAGAAGGTTTCAGTTAGCTGCCTGTTGGGCACCAGGATTCACCACATAACACAAGCACTCAGGTCACTCCAGAACAAGTACAAATACGACTCTGTCATTGTCCATGTTGGTGTGAATGACCTGAGACGTACCTCCCTGGACTACATGAAAAGAGACATGGAAGAGCTCTCTGATCATGTAGCCTAAGCAGGTATGACCCTGACCCTAAGTAGCATCCTGCCCTCACCAAGAATAATGCCACAGTATAAAGAAAAAATGATCAATTTCAACAATTGGCTAAGTTTCTGGTGTTATTCAAAGGGGATCTAGTATCTGTCCACCTGGTATGACATGCTCGACAAGCCACGTTGCTTTGCAAGAGATGGCTTGCACCTGTCACCCTTAGGCTTTCGAATACTGGCCAAGGCTTTTGCCGGCCCATAGTGCCTTTTTTAGGCAAGGCTCAAAAGACAAACTCACCACCGTAAATAGCACAAGTAACCAAAAACTGAGGGTAATGCTACTCAACCCCAGAAGTTTAAATCTCAAAATGCATGCACTCAAGGCACTCCTCAGTATGAAGAACATCGATATCTGTGCAGTAACAGAAACCTGGTTTAAGGCTCTAGAGAGCTCCCCAGCACTACCACGCTATAACTCATACCATGCTTTTCGGCTACAGAACCCAGACCGAAACACAAAAGGCAGGGGTGTATCCATAGTCATCAAGGATATCCATATCTCCAGGATAGTGGCGCAGCACGATGCCTCAGAGATCATCCATGTGCAACTAACAATGGGCTAAACTGCAATTCAAATTGTAGCTTGCTACAGATCACCCACCATGACCCAGGACCCCCATTCCGTATTTCTGGAGACACTGGAAAATATGAAGGTCCTACCAAACACCCTAATACTGGGTGATTTCAATTACCCAAACATTAACTGGGAGAACTACTCAAGTACTAACTCCCTTGCCCAACGCTTCCTAGAATTTATAAACTTGAATGCCCTGGATCAACTGCTCAAAACCCCCCCAAAGGTGACAACATATTGGCCTGGGTCATCACTAACATGGGCGACTGGTGTTGCACACCAGAGGTCAACCCCTCGCTGGTTAGATCAGACCATAGACTAATCACTCTGGATATCCACATTCCGCCCCACCGCCAATCAAGGAAACCACGAAAAACTTTTCAGAAGCAAACTTCACATTACTCAAGACCGAGGTGGAAAGGTTCACAGCCCCCATGCTAAAGGACATTGCTGTCCAAGCTGCTGAATCCCTTACAAAGGCACTCTATGAGCACCTGCAAGAATGCATGGATCGTGCTATCCCAAGCAAAACCAAGACTCACTCCTCCAGGAAAAGGAAACCAGTCTGGTGCACCCTGCCATAAACAAGCTATACAATAGAAGGAGGAAATTAGTACAGGAACGAGTAAAATCCCAAGAAGGGAAGACATCCCTGATCAGTATCAGCAAGAAACTATGATCCCGCATAAAATCATTCAAGGCTAGCTTCAGAAGAAAAATTGCCAAGGACTCCAAAGATAACCACAAAGCATTCTTCAGCTATGTCAAGAACCTAAGTGGAAACTCTCAGATCTGCTCTGAGTTAGTGCAAAATAGCACAAAATACACTGAACCGACTGACATTGCCAACGTTCTGGCAGACAGGCTTAGTGCAAACTTCACCCCCCCTCACCCCCTAAAGGGCCCATAACCATACCAGAAGAATGCAGATCCCCAGTAATCACTGACACACAGGTTAAAACAGCCCTATCCAAAGCCAAAAACACAGCTTCAATGGGGCCAGACAGTGTCCCAGGCTGTGTCTTACACGAGCTCCAAAATGAACTAACCCCTCACCTACACACACTGTTCAAACTCAGCTATGTACCCATAGAGTGGCGCACAGCAAAAGTTATCTTGCTCCACAAAGGTGGAGCCACAACAGACCCCAGGAACTATCACCCTATAAGCCTTGACTAGCCTGGTCTGCAAGGCTATTATAGCCCCCAGTTTGTATCATCATGAAACTCATTAACAGAAACATTGGGAACCTCCAAACATTGGACCCAACCCAGTTTGGCTTTGTTAAGGGCAGATCATGCCTCCTAAACTTGGTGGACTCCTTTGAGACAGTTACCAAGGCTTTAGATGAGGTAAAGGAGGTCCGCACAGTCTACCTAGACCTCGCAAAGGCGTTTGAAACCATTGCCCATTCTGATATTATAGACAAGCTCACCAGCCTGAACATAAAACCCTACGTCATGAGATGGGCTGCCAGTTGACTCATGGACAGAACCCACATGGTGAGAGTTGCAGGCTCTAGGTCCGACTCTAAACCAGTTACAAGTGGCATCCCCCAGGGCTCAGTCCTGTGACGCCTCCTGTTCAGTATATACTTCTCAGAGGTACAGACAAGCACAGGAGGACTATGGCCGACCAAGTTCGCAGACGACTACAAACTGGGGGCTATAATTGACTCACTGGCTGATACAGACATCCTCCAGAAGGATCTCACTGAGACAGACACCTGGTGTCAAAATCATGGCCTCAAGCTAAATGCCAAAAGTGCATAGTCATCCCCTTTGGAAAAAACAAAGTACACACAAACTGCCACATACGTGGTAGTCCCCTAAATACAGAAAATGTAATAAGGGATCTGGGGACCCAAGTAGATAGTAATCTCTCCTTTGATAATCATATTGCCAAAGTGGTTAGAAAATCCTTCTATGTGGCCCACCTAATCACAAAAGGGTTCACATCTAGAACAAAAGAGATTATTGTGCCCCTCTGCTCATCACTCATCAGACCCATCATAGAGTACAACACCCCATTTGGGATGTACCTTACAAGACACCTGCAACAGCTGGAAAGACCACAGAAGTACCTCACCAAAAGGATTACTGGCCTCAAACAGATGCCCTATGCAGCCCGACTGAAGAAACTCCAGCTGTACTCGGTTGCATACCGCTTACTCAGAGGTGACCTCTGCCTGACATACAAGGCCATGTCCAACCCAGAATTGATGGACATGCTCCATCTAAAAAAAAAAAAAAAATCCCAGAGAGCCACACGCTCTAGGGATCTAAACCTCACCACAACGATAAATAGGACATGCTGGAGGGATAGATTCCTGTCCCAGAGACTTCCCCATGCTTTGGAACAGGATTCCAATCTACATTAGGCAGAGCCCCTCACTAACACTCTTCAAGAGAAACCATGACAAGTGGATGAGAAACAGATAATTTACCCCGGGGATCACTGCAGTGGCTCTACTGGACAGAGGCACAGGGAACTAATGGCTCTGCTGGACAGAGGCACATGGAACTACTAAGGGGGTGGAGAAAGCCAACACATTCTGGCTAGGCTTATAGATGCCCTCAGACAGATAGCCTAGTACTTACCTATGGACCTATAAATTCCAATAAGTTTATTTCCTTTGCTGAAAAAAAAATCACATATAGTGAGAGCTTCATTAAAAATTCCAAACCCTCTACATGGGGTATACAGGTAAAAAGGTCAACCATATCAGTTGTAAGAAATTTTAAATTCTTGTCCTAAAGATGCAGGTTTAAGCCTTCGTAAAAAATCCCAAGAGTCCCTCAACATGTGTAGAAATTATGAAAATGAAAGTTTTAGAATTATGTTTACACAAACTGCAAACGGGGATGTTTTGGACCCCTGCTTTGTGATTACTGGTTTAAAAGGTGGCTTCACTATACATACTTGTAAACTTTGAGGATCCCAAAATGGTGTATTTGGTGGGGGATGTGTTTGGACAAAAAAATTGTATAATGATGCAGAAATAAAGCCCTGAGATAAAGAGTCTTCAAAATAAATGTCAGTTACTCTTTAAGCCACATTTATCCCAGTCCTTGATGTTTCCAAATATATATCACCATTCTGCAGTTTTGTGAACATGTCACTTGTATAACCAATAATATCAAACAATACAATATCTACCCCTTTATCGGCCTTCATGACTCATATTGATTCATATTGACTTGTCATTCATTAAAGAGTTCAATAGTACTCACCCTTCTTTAGTGAGATTAAAATATCTACATTTATGCCCTTATGGGTGGTAGCTATATAGATCTTTTTTGCAGGCTTTCTCAAAGGTTTGAGCAATGAGATTAGTAACAGGAATACATTTTCTTTTCTTTTTATATTCACCTAGATTGCTGTTTCTAGTGGTTTCATCCTCAAATAGAATGGCTAAATTATGTTTTCTGACAAACAACTTGAATTCAGTTAGGAGTCAACTAAATCAAATGGTTTCACTGGAATGAAGGTAAATCCTTTTTCAAAAAGAGAAAAACCTTCTGCATTCACTGCTAAGTGAATGCATCAAAATTTTAAAATCATTATTAACTCATTATATCTGAGTGACGCCTCCAGATGCATTTGCAGTTAACTCCTACTGATCCCTGTAGGCGTCAAATATTGCTTGTTTATATTTGCAGCAATAATTCCAAAACCATGCTATGTACAAGGTTTTAAAAAAAAATCTTAAAGCTTACACAATAACAAACTTGACTGCATTAATATTTGACCTCTGTCTAGTGCTGGTAAATATATATTAACTGTTGTTTTATGATATTAATTTATATAGACATAATTTGCACATGTTTTTAAATATCTCAAGAACCAAATAAGACAGACAGAACTCCTTAGCCTCATATGAACGCTCTCAGCCAGATGAATAAAATGCAGCTGACCGTATGTGTGTAACTTGAGTGGTTGCTGATATTGCAAGTTGTTTACAAAATATTACAAATGTAATTGTTACTGTGTTTAGTGTGACTTATAAAATTCAGTTTAAGACCAATAACCTAAAGAATACTATCACTATAAAAATAGCTTGTGCTGAAGAGTTTGCACTTTATACTTCTTTCAAAACGCCTGTGGTTCCAGAGATATGAACATATGTTTGAAATGTGAGGACATAATTTGATTCTATGAAAAGACTTAAGCTCCGCCCTTTGGAAGTTACAGTGCAAACTTCCTGAGCTCCATTGGAGTGAATGAGTTAAGATATCACAATCAGATGTGATTTCAGCCTCAGTCACATTGTTGTCCTGCATCTCCCCCTTCTCTTTTGATGTTTCCTCAGTATATGACGTTTGGTGGTGACCACTGATGAGTCGGTTGTTGATTGTGTTGATGTTCCTCCACTTTGCTGTATCGACTTACTAGTCTCACTGACCTGTGTAGCAGTGGGAATTCTAAAGCATCATCTATATTAAAAAATGACATTTAGCCCTTCTGCCTCCATACTGCCTTCACCTTGTGGACTGTCATGTTTAGATTTCTTAAATTTTTATTTATTTTATTTTAAATCAGTATGTTAGATCATTTAGGTGTAATGTAATCTTTTTAATGTGATAACTGCATCAGAAATTATGTTTTGAATTCTGTAAAGTATTGAGTTGATAGTTTCATCAAAGTATTATTCAGATTATGTTTTTCAATTATCTGTTTAAATACACATTTTTAAAATATGTCATATGATGGATTTCTGGTGGTTGTATAATCACGTGTTCCCTAGGATGGGTCTAGCTCTGAAGAAATCCTTAATATTTAGAAAGGACAAAAGCAGTTTCCTGAACTTTTTTATATATGTGGCATGTGATTTTTGATATTGTAATCTGAGTTTATAATAAAGTATTTAGAAAAGGCAATATGGTGTCCATCTACTGATGTTCTTCGTGTTTCACTGTTGCAGTCATTACATTTGGGTAATCTGCTGGCAGGTTGCCCTCAGTCTGCCTGAATTCCAAAGTCTTGGGTCCTGCATCGGTTGTTGTCTTCTCTTCCATGACGTCAGGTGGTCAGGGGTATAAAACATGCAGCCGACGCCATTTTCTTTAGTCTTTCTTGCCGCGCTGTGCCCGAAGCAGAAGCATTTCGCAAGTGCTGCTTGGCCGAATACTGAAATATTCGAGTTTGACATTCAGAACCGAAGTCTTCACTAAAGCTAAGTACCCCTTTGGGGAAACTTTTTTCTTGTTTTTTACCGATGTCAGAAAAAGTTAATAATTGTATTACTTGTGGGAAGCAAATACCTCATCAGGATTTACATTTATACTGTATTCCTTGCCTAGACCCTCATCACAACGTGCCTGGCTGTCAGTTTTGTGCTAGATTTAACCAACGCACTATTAAGCATCGGTATATTTCTGCATCAAAGTATTTTGGAAACAGATTTAACTACCTAGAAATGTCGTTGGATAGCAATCCGACTACCGGAGTACATACAAAATGCAAAGAAAAGGACAGAGAAAGGGAGTCAAGATCCAAAACTGACGGCAAAGCTTCTCCTAAGCCAGTTCCCAGTTCGCCGGTACTCAGTGAGGCGCTTTTGCAGGCCTTGATACCCGCTACCTTCAAGTCGCAGGCCTCTACTGACACCCATGTGGAGTCCAGCATGCCACAAGATGCTCAGGGTATTGGACCGACAGATGTATCTCCCTTGGATGGGTCTGGAGCTGCTGAGCAGGCACCGGCTTCTGAGGATGTATTCAGACCTCAACATTTATATATCAAACCGACGACAGCTGCAAAACCAAAGACAAAGGCAACTTCTAAAACTAAAAAACCTACGCATGAGCCACATGCACAGGCCTCTATGCCTAAAAAAACAGATGATCAAAATGGCTGAAGACCTTATTACCTTGATCAGGGATACCCATCCCCCTTCAGATAAGAGGCCTAGGCAAGACACTGATTATGAATCTTCAGATCAGGTTTCTATTTCTTCTGATTCCTCTTCTGATCAGGAATTATCTATACCTCCCTATGAGGATTCTGATGCTTAGGAGTCTATTCCATCTGCATCTCCTCCAGAGGATTATTCATTTGGTGAAACCTTGCATACTTTGAGGGAGCATTTTCACTGGGAGAGTCAAGACTTCTCAGAATCAAAAAAGAGGCTCAGGGATTTCCTTCTTCTCCCTCAGCACAAGCCTTTAGCCATTCCCCCTGTTTTAGACATTGTGGAAGATGTGTTTTCGGAGTCAAGCTTGACCCCTGACTCCTGTACCTCCGGCTCCCAGTAAGCCTGACAGATATTACAGGGTCCCTGACTCACATACATTTTTATTTAGAAACCCTGCTGCTGATCCTGAAACTATTTCACAGGATCCAAAGGGAGTCAAGGCCTCAACAGCAAAAAATCCTACCCCCTCTGACAGAGATTCAAGGGCACTTGACAGATGGGGAAAAAAGGTTTATACATCTGCAACCTTGGCAGTCAGGGCCTTAAACTGTCAACTTCATATGCTTAAGTACAAACAACATGTTATGGGATTGCTGAAACAGAAAATGATGTTGATTTCAGAATGTGCAGAAAATAAAAGAATTGCAGGAATTATTGCATGCAGCTGAACAAGTTGGAAAGCATACTTTGCAATGCGGTTTTGATTCCTTAGAGGCCTCCTGCAGGGCCGCAGTTACTGGATCTGTGATTAAGAGGCATGCCTGGTTAAAGGAACAAAATTTGCCTGATCATGTTAAAGCTAAATTGCTAGATGCACCTTTACAGCATGATTCTCTGTTTGGTATTAAGGCAGAAGAGGTTTTAAAGAAAATGGAAGACAAAGCTAAGTCTATGCAAACTGTTAAAGACTTCTTACAAGTGCAGCCACCAAGATTCAGTAGACATTGGCCTACAAAAAATTGGCCCTTTCCTATGTCAGACAGAGCTCAGAGGGGCAAATCCAGATGCCCAAAGGGTTCCAGATACCAGGCGCAAGATTCATACAGGTCAAAGCAATGGGGCGCATCTACCTCCAAATCAGGGGAAGATAAAGTACAAACCTACAGAAAACAGTCCCAATGACTTCCCTCTGCCTACACCAAACACTTATCTTTTGACAGCACCCTTAGGGGGAAAATTAGCACTTTTTGCTCAAAATTGGCAGTTAATAACCCAGGACAAGTGGGTACTAAACATAGTATCACAGGAATACAGATTCCATTTCCACACTCTGCCAATGGCAAACGGTTGGCCAGGTCTGCCCAAAAATCAATGAGCAGAGACACAGAAACAGGTTATGTCCCTCATGGATATGGGGGCTACTCAATCAGTACCAGAACAGGAAAAAAGACAAGGTTTTTACTCAAGACTGTTCTGGGTACCCAGAAAGGACAAGGCCTGGCGGCCAATACTGGATTTATCGATTTTGAACACATACCTGGACATTCCAAAATTCAAAATGTTGACTTTGCAGCAGCTTCTGCCCATGCTGGGCAAGGATGCTTGGCTGGTGACATTAGACCTAAAAGAGGCATACCTGCATGTCCCAATAAGACAATCGTGCAGAAGATACCTCAGATTCAAGGCTGGCTTAATGCATTACCAATTCTCTGCACTGCCCTTTGGCTTATCAACTGCGCCCAGGGTCTTTGCAAAGTGCCTGGCACCAGTAATTGCATTTTGCAGATAAAGAAGTATTCAAATATATCCTTACTTGGATGACTCATTCAAACAGAGAACAAGGACACTCTTCTTCAACACCTGGCATTTGTGAAAAGGCTTCTAACATGCCTAAGGTACACTATAAACAAAAATAAATCACAACTGGTACCCTCTCAAAAGATAACATTCCAGGGTGCAAGCTTGAACACAACTGCCAAGATGGCTTACCTTATGCCAGACAAACAAAGGCAACTGACTACTTACTTCAGACTGATGGCAACAAAAACCCAGTCTTCTGCAAGACAAATTTTGCAGGCTCTGGTCTTCATGGCATCCTGCATCCTACTAATTCCATATGCAAGACTGCATATGAGGAAACTTCAATGGTACCTAAAAGTTTATGGAGTCAACGTTCACACAGTCTGGAAACAATGCTTCCTCTCATTCCCTGCCTGCAACAGGAGTTTCTATGGTGGGCAAAGGCCTGTCACCAAAACATGGGATGGCCCTTCACTCTACCCCCTGCCAGCCAAACCTTAACAACAGACGCATCAGATTATGCCTGGGGGCCCACATGGCAGGAAGATGCATTCAGGGCATATGGGCACCAAAACAAATGCATCAACCAGAAAGAGATGCTAGCTGTTCAAAATGCCCTAATAGCCTTCAAGGACTTACTTAATCCAGGACAACTACTGATAAAGATGGACAACACCACAGTCATGTGGCATATAAACAAGCAAGGGGGCACACACTCATACCCCCTTTGCAGATTAGCCATGGCAGTGTGGGACACAGCTTTGACCTACCAAATACATCTTCAAGCTCAATTCCTACCAGGAAAACAAAACACTCTGGCAGACGATTTAAGCAGAAACCTTATGGATCCTCACGAGTGGAAACTAAATCCACAAGTCTTTAGCATGATAACAGAGAAATGGGGGAGACCAGACATAGATCTATTTGCCTCTCCTCAAAATTATGAATTGAAAAGATTCTGCACAAGGAATTATCACAGACAAGCATGGAAAGTGGGCACCCTATCCTTCAGTTGGAAAAACCTATCAGTTTACGCTTTTTCTCCTCTGCCTCTTCTACCCAAGGTCCTCCTAAAAGTCAGACAAGAGAAGCCAAAGATGATATTAATTGCCTTGGACTGGCCCCGCCAATACTGGTACCCAATCCTAAGGAACTTGTCTCAATACCCAGCATGGACCTTGCCTCAAAGACCACAACTACTGTCCCAGCAAAACAATCAGATCCTGCACAATCAACTACAGACTCTAAACCTGGCAGCATGGCTAATCATGTAATCATACAAACAACACCTCTCAGTAAAGCTGTGATGGATGTCATTTTGGAAGCCAGAAGGCCTAGTACTAGAAAATCTTATGCTGACAAGTGGAAGAGATTCTGTGCTTGGAATCAAGCACAAGGAACTGATACAGCAGAACCAAATATTCCTCAGATATTACAATACTTAACTGAGATGCTTGACAAAGGCCTATCTTTCTCATCAATCAAAATCCATGCCTCTGCCATTTCGGCTCATTACAACACAGAGCCACCAATCTTTTCTCATCCTTTACTAAAGCAGTATCTTAGAGGAGCCAAACATTTAAGGCCCCCTAGAAGATCACCAATACATGCGAGAGATGCAACTATATAGCCAAACTGGAGGCTGAGCTCTCTCAACTCAGGACTGGCAAAACCAGACAGGAGGAGAAGGTAACCACACACACACACCATAAACCCAGTCTCACATAGAACTATCACAACTACAAATCAAGCACATAAACACACAAAGACATACTCGGAGGCACTGATCAAAAATCTACCAAAACAGCAGAGGCCTCCAAAGCAGACACCCAAACAACTGCCACCTCATGACATAACACAAGCAACACATAGATCACAAAGTCAGTGTGCAAATCAGGCACAGCCCTTAAGGCCAAACACAATGCCAGACACACTTGTCATAGGTGACTCCATAGTCAGACACACTGACGTCCCACTCACCAGACTGAACAAGGAGAGGGTCACAGTAAGCTGCCTGTCGGGCGCTAGAATCCACCACATAACACAAGCACTCAGGTCACTCCACAGCAATTACAAGTATGACTCAGTCATTGTCCATGCCGGTGTGAATGACCTGAGACGTACCTCCCTGGACTACATGAAAAGAGACATAAAGGAGCTCTCAGATTATGTAGCCCAGGCTGGTATGACCCTGACCCTGAGCAGTATCCTACCTTCACCAAGAATGATGCCACAACACAGAGACAAAATGATCAGTTTTAATAATTGGCTTAATTTCTGGTGTCATTCTAAGGGGATCCAATATCTGTCTGCCTGGAATGACATGCTTGACAAGCCACGCTGCTCAAGGGACGGCTTGCACCTGTCACCCTGGGTTTCGGATATTGGCAAAGGCTCTTGCCACCCCCATAGTGCCTTTTTTAGACAAGACTCAAATTCTAAACCCACCGCCCTAGAAAACAATAATGGAAAAAAACTAAGGGTAATGCTGCTCAATGCCAGAAGTCTAAATCTCAAGATGCACGCCTCAAGCCCTCCTCAGTATGGAGAACATCGATGTCTGTGCTGTGACTGAAACCTGGTTCAAGGCTCCTGAGAGCACCCCAGCACTATCAGGTTTTACCTCATATCATGCGTTCCGGCCCCAAAACCCGGACCGTACCACAAAAGGAGGGGGTGTATCCATATTCATCAAGGATACCCACACCTCCAGGCTGGTGACAACTCACGAAGCATCAGAGACCATTCAGGTGCAATTAACCATAGGCAAAACTGCTCTACAATTTGTAGCATGTTACAGGCCACCCTCTCAAACTCAGGAACCCCACACAGCCTTCCTGAAGACACTGGAGAGTATAAATGTCTCTCCAAACACCATCATATTGGATGACTTCAACTACCCAAACATAGACTGGGAACATTACTCAAGCCCCAATACCCTAGCCCAAAGGTTCCTGGAGTTCATAAACTCAAATGCTATGGAACAACTTGTCACCATTCCCACAAGAGGTGAAAATATACTAGACCTGATCATCACAAACATGGGGACAAAATGCTCCACACCGAAGTATATCCCTCATTGGTGAGATCAGACCATAAACTAATCTCACTGGAGATCCACATCCCGCCTCACCTCCAACAAAAAAGACCACAGTGAAGAACTTCTCAAAAGCCAACTTCACACTTCTTAAGACTGGTGTGGTATCCTTCAAGGCCCCTGAGCCATTGGAAACCACAACCCACGCTGCTGAATCCCTTACAAATGCTTTCTGAGCACCTCCAGGATTGCATGGATCAAGCAATCCCAAATAAAATCAAGACCCTTTCCACCAAAGGCAAGCACCCGATCTGGTGGACCCCAGCCATAAACAAACTTTACAACAAGAGGAGAAAGCTACTATAAGATAGAGCAAAATCCCTAAAAGGGAAGACATCTCTGATCAATACTAGTAAAAAACTACGATCACTCATAAAATCATCCAAGGCCAACTTTGAGAGAAAAATCGCCAAGGACTCAAAAGACAATCATAAGGCCTTCTTTAGCTATGTTAGAAATCTGGGTGGAAACTCCCAGATATGCTCAGAATTAGACCAAAATGATACAAAAATCACTGAACCCACAGACATTGCAAACATACTGGCAGACAGGTTCAGTGAAAATTTCTCCCCCCCCCCCCCCAAAAGGAGAAATATCTATCCCAGCAGAGTGTAGCCTCCCAATCATCTCAAATGCCCAGGTGAGAGCTGCTCTCTAAAGCTAAAAACACAGCATCAATGGGACCGGATGGTGTCCCCGGCTGTGTGCTACACAAACTCAATGAGGAACTAAACCCACACATAAGGCTGCTGTTTAATCTTAGCCTTACCACAGGATACGTACTCCAAAGAGTGGCGACGGCAACTGTGGTCCCACTCCACAAAGGCGGTGCTTCTACGGACCCTGGTAATTACCGCCCCATAAGCTTAACAAGCCTGGTCTGCAAAGCTATGGAGAGGATCATAATGGAACTCATTAATAAAGACATAGGGGACCTACAGACATTGGATCCTACCCAATTCGGCTTTGTCAAGGGCAGATCATGCCTCTTGAACTTGGTCGACTTTTTGAAACAGTCACCAAGGATATTGATGAGGGTAAGGCAGTTCACACAGCCTACCTTGACCTTGCAAAAGCTTTCGACCAATACCCCACTCGGGTATCATAGAAAAGCTCACCAGCTTAAATGTAAACCCATATGTCACAAGATGGGTTGCAAACTGGCTCAAGGACAGAACCCACAGGGTTAGAGTTGCTGGTGCCATGTCAGACTCCAAGCCGGTCACAAGCGGTGTCCCACAGGGCTCAGTCCTGGGCCCCCTCTTGTTCGGCATCTACTTTTCAGAAGTGCAGGCAAACATAGGAGGATTGTGGCTGACAAAGTTTGCAGATGACTGCAAACTGGGCCATAGTTGAAAATCCATCAGACACAGATATCCTTCAGAGAGGTCTCATAGAAACAGATAACTGGTGCCAGAGCCATGGCCTTAATCTAAACACCAAAAAATGTATAGTCATACCCTTTGGTAAAAACAAGGTAACCCCAAGTTACCACATAGGTGGCAATCCATTAAGCACAGAAGAGGTTATCAGGGACCTGGGGACCCAAGTTGACAGTAACCTTTCTTTTGACACTCACATTGCCAAAGTGGTTAGGAGGACCTTCTACATTGCCCACCTGATTATGAAGGGATTCACATCCAGATCAAGGGAGGTCATTGTTCCCCTGTATGCTTCACTTATCAGACCAATGATTGAGTACAATGCCCCATTCGGAATGTATCTTACCTGACACCTGCAGCAATTGGAAAGACCCCAAAAGTTCCTCACCAAAAGGATAAAGGCTCAAAAATATGCCATATGCTGCCCGACTGAAGAAACTCCAGCTCTATTCAGTCGCATACCGTCTGCTCAGAGGTGACCTGTGCCTGACATACAAGGCCATGTCCAACCCGGAATTAATGGACATGCTCCACCTCAAAAAATCCAAATCCACCAGAGCCACAAGAGCAAGAGACTTAAACCTCAACACGGATATAAATAGGACGTGCTGGAGGGACAGATTCATCACCCAGAGACTCCCTATGCTGTGGAACAGAATCCTGGTCCATGTGAGACTGAGCACCTCGCTGGCTCTGTTCAAGAGGAATCTTGACTAGTGGATGGGAGATCGTAGGTTTACCCCGGGGATCATCTCTGTATCACTGCTGGACAGAGGCACGGCAAACTAATGGGTATAGTATTCTTCAACCTAAGTGGTGGTGAAAGCCACACAACTCTGGCTAGGCTTATAAATGCCCTATGGCAGATAGCCTAGTATGAACCTATGAACCTATTACCTGCATGGGACCTCAATTATGTGTTGGAAAAGCTCACCCTGCCTCCATTTGAACCAGCTGCTACTGCTGATATAAAGCTCTTATCATGGAAGACAGCTCTGCTACTAGCAATTACTTCAGCAAGAAGAGTTTCAGAGCTACAAGCCCTCATGGCTGTAGAGCCTTTTATCATATTTTACCCAGACAGGGTGTCTCTGAGGACAAATCCTACTTTTATGCCTAAGGTGGTTTCCAGTGTGGCTCTTAACCAAACAATTAATCTGCCAACTTTTTATCCAAATCCGCAGAACAAAGCGGAGAGAATTCTGCATTCCTTGGATGTACACAGACAGCTAAGATTCTACTTGAGCAGGACTAAATCTCTAAGAAAAACTGAGCAATTACTAGTGTCATATCCTGCAGGATCAGAAGGAAAGGCTATTTCAAAGCAGACAATTTCAAAGTGGATAAGCCACTGCATCCGTTTCTGCTACTTCCACCATGGTAAACCTGTGCCCAAGGGCATTAGGTCTCATTATACCAGAGCTGCAGCTACTTCAGCAGCCTTCCTCAGAGGAGTACCAACCAAAGACATTCTAAAGGCTGCTACTTGGAGTTCTGTTTACACCTTCACAAAGCATTACCATTTGCCTCTCTACTCTAAGTCCAGGGCAGGCTTTGCCACTGCAGTGCTGCAGGGCCTTATAGCCGCACCTAATGCTGTTTAGCTCCAGCCTCCCAACCATAGCTTTGGGATTCTACCCAAATGTAATGACTGCAACAGTGAAACATGAAGAACATGGTACAGTTGTGCACACTTACCATAAATGTAGATGTTCGAGTGTATTCACTGTTGCAGTCCAGGTTACCCTCCCGCCATCCCCCTGTCATTCTGAAGTTTATCTTTCCTTCACTATCTCCTACAAACCTATGTGGTGTATTTGCTTGTAGATGAAGGTAAAGTTTATACTGATGCATGTATTTATGTATATATATATAATATTGCTACCTTTTTTGGGGCACCTGACATCGGGGGCAAGAAAATCTAAAGAAAATGGTGTCAGCTGCATGTTTTATACCCCTGATGACCTGACGTCATGGAAGAGAAGACAGCAACTGACGCAGGACCCAAGACTTTGGAATTCAGGCTGACTGAGGGCAACCTGCCAGCAGATTACCCAAATGTAATGACTGCAACAGTGAATACACTCGAACATCTACATTTATGGTAAGTGTACACAACTGTACTTTTTTTGCTGTACATCATTAAGTACACGTAATGAATTTTTAGCTGTTTGAACTGCTACCTAAACTTCACCATTTGTTCGAGGACAGTGAGGGCCAGATGTAATGTGAGTAAACTTATAATCATCAACAAACTGTTGAAACTGTGCTTGACTAAAGTGTGTACCTTTGTCTGGAACCAGTATCATACCTATTCCTTGTGAACCTGTCCTTTTATTTCTTGGTTCACTGAGGTTGGTACATGTGAAAACAATTATGAGGTCCCTTTTGCATTAAACTCACACAAGTCAACTGCTATATTTCACCAAGGACCTTGTTTAAGAGTGTCAGAATTAATGGCTGTCTCTTTTTAGACTGGTTTATGGATAATACAGAACTGAAACTTTGACACAAGCTTTGCGAAGTCTTGTTTGATGTTTCATCGCCATACTGCTGTGTTTGCTCTTTCTTGACATTTTGTGAGACCTTGATGGCCTTCATGTATTTGACGTAACATTCAGTATATTTGTGATGAAGAAACTATTACTCTGTCTTGATACAACAATAAGCCATCATGCAAGGGTTGTTGTGCTCTGACTGTGCAGTACTTATGCATAAGATGTTTGTCCGTATTTCTCAGAATTTGGACATCCATCTCAAACATATTGGATAACGGTTTGTAACTCATGGTGATTTCTGATAGTTTGCTTTAAGTATCTTGGTAGTCACATGTCCAATTGTCATTATACTGTGCACAAAAGCATCAACATCTTCTGACAATAGCTGGTCACGTAGGATTTCTGAATAACATGTCTGCTACAACTAACCATTTTACAGGTAGATAGATTGCTCAGGAATTGAACTTTTTATATCTCATCAATAGTCACTGTCATCTGGGTAGTATGTTACCTAACTGGTAGGAATTAATCAGCAGAATCAATGGTTTATGGTCAGTCTGAAAATGGAAACTCTTTTTTTTTTCAAAACAGGTTTATTGTTTTAACATACAAGAGAAATATCATAACAATTTTATACAAGTAATTAAAAATAGATATGATTATAACATTCAACAAAACAACTAAAGTATTTACAAAGACATCCACTACAATCAGATCAATTAATTAAACTAAAATACCATGCTATTGAAATTAGGATTTTTTTAACAAATTTTGTAAATTATCCCATACAATATAATAAGATGTTTTTCTAGTTGTTCTTGACCTAATTGTGTTTATTTCCATATGGCACACTATATTCATAACATTTTTAAATTCATTGAACGAAGGAGGTGTATCTGAAATCCAATTTCTGGTTATTATTTTCCTAGCCACTGCTAGAATAGACCATAACAAGGGAAGCTTAACCTTTTAACACTTTGAGGTACAGGTGTGTTGAATAATATAAGAGATTTAGAAATAATGAAATTATCTGTAAAAAGAGCCTGCAAAATTCATTAATTGACTTCCAGTATTCTTTCAATTTTATACAGTCATAAAACATATGAGCCCAGTCAGCATTAATTTCTACATTACATCTCTTACATAGATTATCTTTATTATTTATTTTATTCATCATCAAAGGTGTATAAAAAGATCTATGTAAAAATTTCCATGTATAAAGTCTCCAGACAATGGAAGACGTAGTTCTATAGGCAGATTCCAATATATATTGTTTATCTTGTTGATTTGGTGGGTCCCCATTAATAGAAGTGAAATAATTCCAGTATGTATCTACACTGTAAAAAGTTTCTTGTCTGATAATTTTATGTATGTATGAACGTTTACCTTTATCAGAAACTTTATGTTGTAAATTTAATATCAAGTAATCAATCAGTGTTGGAATAGATTCTTTAACTGTTATAGACATTAGATCTATTTTATTAATGAGATGTTGTCTAAAGGTCTGAACCTCTAACCAGCAAGTTTCTCTTAGATCAAATTTTTGTTTTAAGAAATCTAGATTTTTAACTTTATTATCAGATATCAACTGATTCCAGTACTTTAGATCATTATCTATAGCTAAATGAGTTCCTTCAGAAGTAGATGACAAAAGCATACCCTGAGTATACATTATAGGGAATATAATAAAATTCCATTCCCTATACTTAGGGTGCATGAATATAAAGTTACAATAGCTAATAATAATATTTAATGGGTAACAAACCATATGTTTAGGTGTAATAGGTGAAGTACAAAATTCCTTTAGTAACCATAACATGGAGTTATTTACAATCATATTTTTATGTGTTAAGGAGATTTTCATGAAGTGCATACTAATTAGCTCCCAATAATCTTTCCATTTTGCGACATATGACTGATCTATTAATAAAGTAATAACTTTTACAATAGAAGAGATAGTATATAAATTAAAGTCTGGAAAAGAAATACCCCTTGAGACCAGCTATTAGTATGTTTCTTTAATGCAATCCTAGGTCTATTAGGTGCCCATAGGAAATTTAACATTAGTGTATTCAGTTTCTTGATAATTATTTTTGTAGGTGGAAGTATTATTGATTGTATTAAGTATAAAATCTTGGGGAATATTATCATTTTAATAATTGTAAGTCTCTCCTCCATAGTAAAAAACATATTATTCCAGGTATTAAAAAGATTTTGTATATTAAGAAAACAGGTGTTATAATTATTATATATAATAGATTTAATATCTTTAGATAGTATTATACCTAAATAAGTTATCTGACCTGAATTGGGTACATATTTAGTAAAATCACTAATGAGAATATTTTTTCGTATATATAGGTAGTATTTTAGTTTTTCTTCATTGAATATTAAACCAGAAATACTTTTAAAATTCATCATTTTATCAAATAGAGACTGCATAGAAGAATTAGATCCTGCTGATGTAATTAGAACATCATCTGCAAAAAGTTGAATTTTGGATGTTGTATTTTCATCTATTTCAAAACCCTCTATGTCAGTACTGTTTCTGATCAAATTAGCCCAAGGCTCCATTACTAAAGTGAATAATAGTGGAGAAAGTGGACATCCTTGTTTTGTACCTTTAAAAATGGGTATTTTTGTGAAACATATGTTCCTACCTTAATATAAGCCAATGTTCCTTTGTATAAATGCTCAATTAGATTTACAAATGCATATGAGAAGTTTGTGCACTTCAGTAAGGTAAACAGATAGTCCCAACTTACTGAATCAAATGCTGAACTTATATCAAGACTAATAAGTGTTAAATCTTTCTTTTCCTATTTGCAAAATCAATTAATGTTAAAGTTCTTCTTATATTATCAAAAGTATTTCTATTTACAATGAAGCCTGTCTGATCTATATCTATAATGCCGGGATGATTGTCTTCAATCTATCAGCAAAAATACTCATAAACATTTTATAATCAACATTAAGTAATGAGATGGGCCGATATGAAGTACATCTAGTTGGATCTTTATTAGGTTTTAAAATTGGCAAAATAAATGTATATTGCCAAGATGGGGGGGGTTATTAACTCAGTTTGGGCCAAAATAAAAACCTTATGTATTAATGAATATGTACTTTTAGAAAGGATTTTATATATCTCTGGTATAATACCATCATTACCCGGTGCTTTGTTTGATTTAAGCTTATTTGTGTAATAACCTCTGTATATGAAATACTTTTGTCCAATAGTTTAATCTGTTGTTTATTAAGCTTTTTATTCATGTTTGTGGTTATAAACTCCTTTCTTTTATCTTTAGGTTCCATGTTAATGTTATTATGGTTAATTTTGTGAAAGTGATTTCTAAATTCATCTAGTATTTCTGGTATACTAGAAACATTCTTCTTTTTCCTTAGAGAAAATATTTCTTTGATATGGTTTTGTTTATTCAACCTTTTTGTTTTATTTTTAAGTCTATGTAAGTATTTGGGGCTTATTGAATAAGACAAAAACTTGTATTTCTCTAAAGTTATTTTAACTTTATGAGTTAAAATTTCTTTGTATTTCTCATTTAGTTTGTTTATTTCTTCAATAACTTTCTTGTCCATAATATTTTCTTTATTATTATGTTTATAAGAGTCTAATTTACTTTGAATATCTAACAATTCCTTATCCCAAGATTTCCTTTTATTATTATACCATCTTATACTTTGTCCATATAGATATGATTTTAAGGCATCCCAAACATAGACAATGGAGACTTCAGGAGTATTATTTATGTCTAAAAATGTTTTACTTCTGAAAGTATATATTCTTTATAGTCTTTTAGTTGAGTTAAGTATGCTGGTATCCTTTTGATCTGAACATTATGAGTATTTTTATCATGAATTCAAAACAATTGAATTATGATCAGATATAGGACATGAAATGATTTTGGAATTAATTAAATCTGTTACCATCTGGTTAGAAATAAAGACCCTATCTATTTTTGAATAAGTTTTGTATCTGTTAGAAAAAAAGGTGTATGGTAATGATTTTGAATCTATCTGATTATTAATATCATTCAAATGATAAGAATTAGCAAAATCATTTAAATGGTTTGCATTAGATGTAATTCTTCTTTTTCCTATAGTGGTAGTATCACTTTCATGTAGTATACAATTAAAGTCACCAGCTAAAATAATATCTCCTATAGAGAATGATATGATCTTATCAAGATGATGTTTCACTGTATTAATACCAATTCCAGGTATCCAATATACATTAATTAAAGTGTAAGTCTTCCCATTAATTTGTATTGTAACCATACAAAACATTCCTTTGTCATCCTGATAAGACTTAATGGTTTTAGGAATGGGCATACTTTTATTCCATAAAATAGCCACTTCTCTTTTTTTCTGAGTGTGCTCTGAACTAACCAATATTGTATATTTGTTTGTGGCTAGTTTATCAATATCTTTTTTCAAGAGATGGGTTTCTTGCAGGAAGACTAAGTTGGCCTTATGTAAATTAATGTATCTTATTAGGCTTGCCCTTTTACACGGATTATTCAATCCATTAATGTTTAAAGAAATTCATTTTAAAGATGTCATTTGGCATTTTTAAAACTTAAGAATCTTATGATCAAAATAACAAATAACAACATAAGTAATCGTACATCTCCTCCTTTAGGTGTACCTTTAAATATAGCTGTATTTATTGAATCTCTTATGGGATTTTGTATAGGATTCAATTTTGTTTGTAGTGACAATGAGTGTACAAAATATATTGTGGATGTCAAAAATATATACATATAACAATGAACAAGTGAAAATAATGTAAGGATTAAACCTTGCATCCAGCCTGGAGTTAAAAACTCCAACTTAGAGTAGTATTTACCACTCAAGTTAACCCCCTACCCTAAGCAGCAGTACCTCAGCTACCACCTTATCAATTTAATACTGGTTATATTTAACTTAAATTAACAGCTTTCAATTCAATTATCTAGCAAGACAAGACTACACATTTGATAAAACAGCATCATATAAACTAAAATAAACTTTTTTTTTTTTTTAAAAACTATTCATACTACTATATACATCTATGTAATATAATACACTTGTATTCAAATAGCATTCAAATAATCTTGATATTAGGAACCAAGAGGAGAGAGAGAAATAAAAGACGTGAAAGAGGGAGAGAGAGTGAAAGAAAGAGAGAGAGAGAAAAAAAAAAAAGGAAGGCATATTTACATATTAATTTATTCAAAGTATGTAAAAATAAGTTCTAACATTCATTTAAATCAAAAACTTTGGCTAATATGGTTCAGACATTACATATATTAAGATGCATCTATTTTCTGTCATGTAAATGCAGTCAACAGCTTCCAAAAAAACCTTGAATTGCTTGTATATGAGCATTTTACTCATACTCATTATTGTCAATAGAATAAAATATTATATTTATAGAAATTGTTATAAATCATACTGCATAGTTATGCAAATTCTCAGAAACACTTGCATTATTGTAAAAAAAAGCCATCTGTATTTTGTATGTCTATACTACTGCTTTAAAATATGTCACATGACAATTTCTTCCAGAATAGAGTTATAAAGTTATTTATGCAGATGAATTAAATGAGTTATAGTAATGTATATGTTTGGAACATAAGTTTTTAACACAGATTAGTATGCTGCAGTCAAGTAGATTTTCAAAAACACTTGAATAAATGTTTCATTTTCTATGCCTTCTAAAATAAGACATTTACTTACTACAAGAAACTGCATCATTTAAAATCATTATAACTGACATATTTTATGAATTATAACATAGATATTTAAGTAATTATATAAAATAACTCACATTTAAATGTTAAAGAGTTCATTTTCCTTCACATAGTCGCATTTGCATCAGTTCTACTTCCTGGTAGAGTGTTCTTCCTGAATCTGCGATGTATCAGTGTGATATCTGGGTCAAAGGTCAAATTGACTGCTTTCAGCTTCTCTGTGAGAATTCTGAGAGTTGAAGCCTTTAAAACAACTCGAGGACACTGTTCATGAGGTAGCCCACATCCCAGATTGTCTCCCTTAACATTTTGGCGGGAAACTTGTTAAAAACTAGTGACAAACATTCATTTAGCAGTGTAAATGCATCTAAACATGACAAAACCTTTGCGATGTATTTTACAGGTTATTACAGCCTCTATGTAAGTGAAATTAAGCCCAAAGTTATTAATAAGTAATAAAACTCAATATTTTTGTCCCAACTCAATTTTTATGCAAATCTTATTATTTACTGTGTCTATATGATCAAAAGCATTTCTATATATTAATATGAAAAAAATAAAGAGAAAGAATAAAAAAAGAAAAAGAGAGTAGAAAATAAAAGAGTGTAAAGCAGAAATAAAAAAATGTAAGAGAAAGCTATAAGAATTATATACAATGGAATATTACTTACTGTTTATATTAATAGAGTTAAAAATAAAACATATTGTTTACTATTATTTAGTTCTAATTATTATTAGTTAAAGCATGACAGATTATTTACAAACAAGCATAAGCAGTATAATCAAGAAAGTATAATTAGGAATAGCATTTGAAGAACATATAAACTTTTACAAGGAATAAATATGTTATTATTCCATTTATCATATTTTCATTACTCTTCTCTCCTGCCCTCCCGACCCTTTACCCACTACATAATCTAAATAGAATGTCATTGTTTAAACAAAGAAAAGAAGAAAAGGAGAAAAAAAAGAGAAAAAAATGTATCAAATTACTGACCTTACTTCTCTTTTTCAGAAAGAGAAACAAATTGAATAATAGCTTGTTATTAGTTGCTCAGATATTTTGACTGGTTATGAAACAAAACATTTCTTTGCACACAGAGAATAACTTTGATTAAATCTTTTTCAGAATATTTGTGGCTTTCTGGAAATGCAGGAACTATATTTAAAAAGATTAATAATGAAGTAAAATGATGAGAGAAAAAAGAAAAAAAAAACATAGAACAAATCATTTGTTTTTTAGTCTCTTCTTCTTCTCTGAAGTCTTCCACGAAGTTAAAGTTGCCAGTCTCTTTAATGAAGGACTAGCCCATTCCATTTCCTCTATTTTATCCAAAATCTTATTTTTTTTGATAAACAGTAAAGCAGAGTCTAAGTCATCAAAAATTTTAGGACCATCAGGAAGGAAGATTTTTAGCTTGGCAGGAAACAGAAGGTATGTTTTAAACTGTGCTTTTTTAAGCTCCCTTATTAGTGGCAGAAAAACTTTTCTTTTAGCTATTGCCAAGGAAGAATAGTCATTGTCAAAACGCACAGTTGTCTCATTAATCTTAACAGGAGCTTTAGCCCAAGCAGATTTAAGAACCATCTCTTTATCAAAAGATGATAGAAATCTAACTATAACTGATCTAGGATAGTTTTTGTTAGAGTTAGTATTAGCTATAGATCTATATGCTCTTTCGATACCAAAAGAGAATGCTTCTGGTAAGTCTAAAGTTTTAGGGAGCCATGTTGTTAAAAAAGAAGTAATATTGTTACCTTCAATATTTTCTGGCAGTCCAAAAATCCTAATGTTATTGCGCCTAGATCTATTTTCCAGGTCATCCAGCTTTGTAAATGTGTATTTTGTTTCAGCAGAAACTCAATGTTGATTTCCTCTTCTTGGATTCTATTTTCCATGTCATTCACAGCTTCTTCTATGCCTGTCATCTGGATCTTCTGTTGTTGCAGGTCTATATGTAACAAATCTATTTGTTTTGTAGTTTTTTCTATGAAGGTATCTATTTTAGTATCCATTTTATCCATCTTAGCAGTAAGTTGCTGGATTATAGTTATCAGAGACTGAAGTTCTTTCTTGATGCTGGAGTCTTGAGAATTTGTCTTACTGGAACTCATTTCAGACTGATAAACTGACAGGAAAATTTCCAAAGTGATTTCTGACAGGAATATTGTTAAAATTTCCTTTCTTTTTTAGATATAGTTCAAGAACTATATAAAACAAACATATTTAGAAAGAAAATTACTTCAAAAATTAATTTTTTAAGTAATTAATTCCTGTCAGTGTAATGAAATTGGTGGAGCTGAAGAAATCTGCTGCTATCCTGTGTTCATCCTTGGCCACGCCCCCGTGTGTTTTTGAAAATGGAAACTCTTGAGCCCTACTAAATAGAGAATATTTTACACACATGCATGCTAAAAAGGCACTAATTTTTGATCTGCATCAGTCTCTCTTCAGCATCGGGTAGCATTTTTGGAGCAATAGGCAACAGGGTGTTATATGTTTGCCCATTTGGAGTAACGCTGCATCTAGGCCATAATTTCCATCATCAGCACTCACCGTTGCCTATTTATTGACATTATAGTATCCTAGCACTGGAGTCATTTTTTACCATTTATGTTACTCTGATGAAAGCTTAGGCTTGTTTCATTCCCCAATGAACAGGGTGAGTATTTCTTTAACACTTTGTTTATTGGAGACAACACTGTCAGAAGATCTGATACAAACTTTCACAAGAAGTTAATCATGCTTAACTCAGAAAAACAAGATGGATTTTGTAACTTAACTATTGCTTAGACATTGCTTATACCTACATGACAAAGTGGTTGTCGGCATAATAGTTAATACATTTACTTTACAGGCACAAGTCATGGACTTTGATTCTCACCCTTGAAAAGCAAGTCTAGGCCTTAAAAAAAATAAGACCTCCACCCCCACCCCACCCCCCTAGTATTGCTGGCCTAATAATCACCTGTTAACACTTACTGTGTGATCAAAGTACTGGAGCTCAGTATTTCTAAAACATTATTTTTCTTGGTTCAGCATTAATCTAAAATTTTAGGTAGTCTGGAACACTGCCTATAACCTCAAATCATGCATCTCTTTATCTGGCCCGTGTACCACAATGTTATGCATAACGACAGCAAGACTATCAAGCAGTAATTTTTATGCTGAAATATTTCCAGTACTAAAATTATACCAAACAACAGCCTCCCCATTTTACTTCACATACATTGTTTGCTGTATTTTAATTATATTAATTCCACTTCTCTAGTGATTTGCATGCCTTTTTCTGAAGTTAAAATCATTTCAGGTTGCAACTTTAGCTAACTCAGTAACAGTTCTGTCTCAGATTTGTTCATTTTGCATGCTATTAAACCCACAATTTTTAGACAGATCATACAAGCAGATTACAGAAGCTTCCGTTCATTCACCTTTGGCTTGTACATATTTCTGAAAGCATGCTCTTTCATGTATTAACATTTTCTTGGCACAAAATGTCATTGAGTTTACTAATTGCTCATCCATATCAAACACTCTGGCACTCTGAGAATGAAAAAGAAATGTGTATTGAATACAATAGCATATTTACCTGGATTTCTTCTGATTCTTTATCTAACTTGGTCACCACCCTAAATCTCGCATACCTTTGTTCCATGTAGGCCAGCCACAGGTTCCTGAGAATTCCAATAACTCAGGTATGTTAAACGTCATCATTTTTATCAAAAATTCAGTTTTCTTAGGCATAAAGGCTTAATATCGATAAAACAACCTCTTTGTTATATAAAATGGCATTGTCCGAGTTTGGAAGCTATAACTTCGCTCATTGGCATGATTATTTATTTATTTATTTATGAATGAACACTAATCCAAATGGACCATTTTCAGGTTCAGCCTAGCTGTACATTAATACATAAAACAAAGACACATAATGAGGAATGCATTTAAAGAGATAAGAATTAACAAAATAGAAAAGTATGGCAGTCAAAGTTAATAATAGTTTGAGCATAATGACAGTGTCACAAATAATTGACAGGCACCTTAAACATGCCCTGGGTGTGACAGATTGTTCTGGCTAGTAGTAACATGCTACCAGGGGGGAGCGTAGAAAAGGCATTATTAACCCATTCATTGAAATAAGTGTATGTGCTTGTGTATATGTGTAAATCAGAGAGGGAGAGAGAAGGAGAGTGTGTGTGTGTGTGTGTGTGTGTGTGTGTGTGTGTGTGTGTGTGTGTGTGTGTGTGTGCGTGTGCGTGTGTGTGTGTGTGTGTGTGTGTTTATGAATGCCATTGTTTTAGCTAAGATACAATAACTTTTGATAGGATAGCACTGAAAGACACTGAGCTCAGAGTGAGGTGTATCAAATACTGAGAAATCAGGGTTTATGTCTTTGTTCTTCACAGCTAAAGTATGAACCATATTTTTGTGCAGCAGGGATTGGTAGTCTAAGACAACAGTATTAATTTGCTATATGGTCTTAAGACCATGCATGTCATGTATATTATCTTCAAAAGTGTTGCAGGGCCATTCTTCTCAGATCAGTAAAGTGCAAGGAACTGGAGGAGGAGGCCTCAAACTGACGAGTTCTACAGACAGCCTGGAGAGCTCTCCCGTAGCAGATTACATTGTTTATATAGTATTTGCCGAACACATGAAGCAATAACTCTTTCAGACTTGCCACAGACCTTTAACACAGCAGAAAAAGATATTTTACAGCTTTTGTAGTTTAACAGTCATAGGCACTTTCTCTTTTATCATCCCTGCATTATAATGATTAGTCTTCATTATGCTTTGAATTATCTCTTCTGCCAGCTCTCTGCTATGTACATGTTGCTTAACCAGAGTCTGAGGCCTACTAAAGTTTACGTCTACAACAGCCATCAACTATTAACATTCTGTTGTTCTGACTCCATAAACAATTGTGAAACTGACTGGTATTTCTGAGATCCTATCTGGTCTATTACTTCAACAGACACATTTTGACAGCTGCCAACATATAAAAGCAAATAACAAGCCTAAATTGCTACACTTATACGCAATCCAAAAATGAGACATAATTCAAATCTAACTATGCCGGGGGGGGGGGGGGGGGGGACCAACATCTTGCAATATTGCATGTCCCTTACTTTATATTTGAGTTGCATTTATTTCCACATGGGGAAATGCTCCTTCAAAATGCACTATCCTACATTGGTAAAACCTAAAGCTAAGCGTATCACTATAGTCTGTTTCCGTACCTACTACCATTCATAAATGTAACTCTCAGTGATATGTGATTCAGTGTTCTGTATGATTTGGGTATTGAAATTCAGTATCTTCTGCATTGTGTTAGTTTGCTTTAATTAAGTGGAACCTTATAGTCTTCTTCTTCTTTCGGCTTTTCCCGGTTAGGGGTCGCCACAGCAGATCACCCGTCTGCTCATGATTGGCAGTGGAGTTTTACAGTGTCGAGTTGCCAACCCGGTTCCCAACCTTCCACAGAAGGCATACACATGCACACATTCACACCTAGGGCCAATTTAGAGTGTCCAATCCACCTACAGCATGTCTTTGGGATGTGGGAGGAAACCGGAGCACCCAGAGGAAACCCACGGGACCACAGGGAGGACATGCGGACTCCACACAGAAGGCACCCTAGCCAAGGATCGAACCAGAGAACCTCTTGCTGTGAGGTGGCAACGCTAACTGCTGCACCATCGTGTCCGCCGCCTTTCAGTATATAGCACCAGATTAAATTAATTTATTATTTATTATTAATTTATTTTAAACCTTCTGCAATAATGAAGCTACCTTTTAATCTGGCATGTGCAGATACCATGTTTAGAAGGAAATGCAGAAGTACTGTGATAAAAACTAATTCAAAAGCAGTAGTACACTAGTGTGGGATTCTTATTATATAATAAGAGCTAGCAAAAATAAAAAAATGACACAGCACACATTGTACTTATGATAAATATTGCATTACTCACAGAGGCAGTTTGGTAGCCATGCTGGAATACAGATCTGTGGCTACTGAAAGAAATAAAAATACAGACCACCATTTTTATCCTTGCTAAGAAGCAAAAGAACAAAAAGTATTAATTGAAATAAAAAACTTTATGCATCTATAAAACCATCACAAAATGTAGAAATGAATCACCTTTAAGTACTCTTGAAATAAGATGCGTCTGTACTGTACAGATATCACTACATACCCAAAGCCGAATAACAAATTATGCAGTAATAACTGTATTCAAAATCAGCATTGTGAAGGCCACACACATGCACATTGCATTCATAGTGTCTGGGGATACTAAGTAACGTAACAAGCAAACAAATAAAGATGCTCTCAACACTCCATTTGTTTCTTATGCCATATGGATTATATCACAGTGCCTGCTCGTGACTTTCTTACAACTCTGACTGTATTTCCATAAAGCCCTCAGTCTGCACCAGGAATTACTTGGTGTGAATAATTCATTCACATTCTTTAAATATAGTTTCCCTTTCTTCCATCAAACCCTGAATGACTGTGCCACAACCCAGACACCATACAGTATTCTCTCAGAATGTCACTTGTAACAATATTTTTGTCACAATATTTTACCATTCATGTTATAATTACTGCATTTTTACACTTTAAAACTATGTCTCCAGTTATAATGCTTTCTTTTACTCTGTTATTTTCATGTATTTCTTTAATGTAAATTCATTTTAAACTTTGGAGCTTATCTCCCCGGGCCTCTACTGAAAATGGACATATATCCAGCTAGACTAGCCCGTTCAACAAATGTGAAATAAATAAATAAAATAAAAAATCTTATCAACCATTTTGTCAAGCAGTGCTTGACTACCAGCAGGACATATCAGTAAATATACAGTTTGAAACTATTGTTAAAAAATATAATTCTCCTAAATCGTTAGTGAATAGCAAATAGCATAACTATGGTTACCAACTTTGATAATTAACATCTCTGCACCATACAACGTTAATTACTTTAAACATCTTAGCTCTCTCACTACATTTTTTACAGAGTGCCCCTGGCTGGCTTCCTCCTGGATTTTTTTTTAATTATTTCTCATTCAGTAAACTCTTCTATATTGGGATATCCATAACAGTAGCCATGTATACTCAATACAGATGCAATTGGTGTTTCTTATTTGCAAATTTTGAAGATTGCAGTCTCTTACATTTCCATACAATTGCCAGTAGATGGCAGTGCACATATGTACTTACTAATGTATTACTGCAGATGGATGTGCAGGAAAAAAGCACTAGCAGAAGGCAAATACAAAAATTACTTGAAAAAGTCAAAAAAATTAAAACAAGTAAGTTAATAAATTTGTTTTTAATTAACCTCATTGTATTATAGTAACATAGCACACTTGGATTGTCAGTAACACAGGTTTTCCCATAACAGACTTTGGTCACTCTGTCTTCAAACATGTGACCAAACCATACCATCCATGGGTAAAATCAGATTACTCATACCCATACATGATAAATTGTTAAACTACTCCTTCCTCACTCAGAAAAACTGGCAACATACAGCTCAAGCTCTCTGTACTGAAGTAACATAATACTGTGCTCTCGTTTATCAGTGGAGTCTATGGCTAAACAATGGTCTCTGTGGAGTAAACTGTTGCACTTAGGTACTCCACTGTCCTCAAGATGCTGTTCTTTATAAAATTTATATACCATATTAAAATTGTAGGATTTCTGATCAGCCTGGGTACAAAAATGTGCCATCAGCATTTTAAAATATTGGCTGTGGCCATGCAGTATTAAGTCCTCTATACCCATTGGCAGTGAACTTTAAGCTATTTCCATATCGAATGGGTAATCTAGTTAACACATTCTCCCAAAATTAACACAAGCCAACTAGAAAAGGTGATGTACAAACTGAATGGTAGCAATAGCTTCTAAATTGATCAAAGATACAGTTCCTTTCTAAGTGGAGGTACACACCCCATAACATCTTGCCGTATCTGAGGCCAGTTGAGGCAGTGCTATACATCTACGGAAGTTGAAGAGACCCAAGGAGAAAATCAAAATGCATCCATGTTCTCCACGCTCCAATCATGTCTAGGGTCCTTAAACTCTGCAACTCTTGAATCCTACTGCCTATGGGATACAGCATTTGAAGGTCATTTAGGGGTTAAAGAATGGTGTGGCAAGTAATCCGAGCAGATGACTGAATAATAACTGCATGCAAAATCAAAAAAAACTAAGCCTAATAAACAAGGATATAGGGAATCTCCAAACTCTGGATCCCACACAGTTTGGTTTTGTGAAGGGTAGATCATGCCTGCTCAACTTGGTCGACTTCTTTGAGTGAGTCACCAGAGCTGTGGATGAAGGCAAGATGGTTCATACAGCTTATCTTGATATGGTCAAGGCCTTTGATACCATTCCCCACTAAGGAATCATAGAAAAACTCACTAAGCTTGGCATCAACCCCTATATCACTAGGTGGGTTGCAAACTGGCTCGCAGATAGAACCCATAGTGTGAAAGTAACTGACTCCAAGTCAGACTGCCGACCAGTCATGAGTGGAGTCCCACAGGGTTCGGTCCTGGGTCCTGTCCTGTTTGGTATCTACTTCTCTTAAGTCCAAGCCAACAGGAAGGGATTCTGGCTGACAAAGTTCGCAGATGATTGCAAGTTGGGAGCTATTATTAACTCCCCAAGTGATGTTGACATCCTACAGAAAAGCCTTTATGAGACCAATGACTGGTGTCAGAACCATGGCCTTAAGCTCAGTGCCAAAAAATGTGTCGTCATCCCCCTTGAGAAAAACCCAGTTCCCTTGAATTACCACATTGATGGTAGTCCAATGAAAACAGAAGGCGTTATAAGAGATCTGGGAACAAAGGTTGACAGCAGCCTCTCTTTTGACCACCACATTGCCACTGTGGTCAGAAAGTACTTCTATGTGGCACATCTCATTGCTAAGGGTTTTGCATCCAAGAAGAGAGAGGTCATTGTCTCCCTCTACTCTTCCCTCATTAGGCCAATCATCTAGTACAATGCCCCATTTGGCATGTATCTCACTAGACACCTGCAACAACTGGAGAGGCTGCAAAAGTACTTCACAAAGAGGATCTTAGGACTTAAATACTTGTCCTATATGGACAGATTCAAAAAACTCCAACTATTCTCTGTCTCATATTGCCTACGTAAAGGTGATCTCTGCTTGAATTACAAAGCCATGTCTGACCCAGCTCTGTTAGAAATGCTACATCTAAAGAAATCCCAATCCCTCCACACCACACGCTCCAGAGACCTCAACCTCATTACCACAATCAGCAGAACATGCTGGAGGGTCAGGTCCATAACCCATAAACTGCCCATGCTATGGAATAGACTTCCCATACATGTCAAGCAGAGCACCTTACTGGCCCTCTTCAGAAGAAATCTTGATGAGTGGATGTGAAATAGAAAATTCACACCGGGGATCACTCCAATGTCTTTACTCGACAGAGGCACTAGGAACTAAGGTCAGGTGGCACAATGCCAGGGTAATCCTATGGGTTAGGCTTGTAAAGGCTCCAGGACCATTAGCCTAGTACACACCTATGAGCCTATGAACCTAAGCCAATCAAAAGTGAGTAAATTGATGAAAAGAAGAGTAGAAAAGACAGGCATGCAAGTATAGAGTCAGAACATTTGAGTTCCCAACTAGTGACATATTGTTGTCATATGAGTCTTACAAGAAAAAAATATCCACTTAAACGTAAGTATCCAATGAAAAATATTCCTCAGTCTATAAGATACAGTAGAGCTATAACTCTAAAGGGCATTTGCCTCCTGTGATGGTCCCTGGTTGAAAAAAAAATTAAAAATACTGTGCTGGTTTACTAATAGGAAATGCAATGGGGCTGGAACACAGAAGTGATGTAATACCATTTACTGTATTAACACAGCCCTTTATCAGAAGTCATTTGCTAGAATAGACTCTGGTGTCTGTGATCCTGTATTGGATGAAAACTGTTATAGAAAATGGACAAATAAATAAACCACTGAATTTCAGATCAGAAAACAGAGGTTGTGTGTGGTTTGTACACACAAATCCTAGAAACTATTGGACAAGCTCCTTTTCTATGTTAATTTGGTATATGATTATAAACAAAAAGTCCCTTTCGGAGATGAGCCAGGCACACTGGTTATTTTAAGCAAACTTCTCAGAGTCACACAGTATCCAAGTCACTACAATGAAAATCATGCCAAGCACTACAGGAAAAAGCTTGTTGATATCTCAAAACCTTAATACTGCCTGTGATTTTGATAGAATAGGACAGGAAACAGACAAAAATCAAAGTCAAAACATGGAAGTAGAACTAGGGAAACACAAAAGGTTGTTAATTCTGGTTTATTTAAAATATATAAAAAGAACAAAGGGGATTCCTGCAGACACATAAACAGATGAAGCTATAAATGTTAAAGCTATTTGCCACCCACATTCTGTTTTGTCAGACAGTGTGAAGAGTTGTATGTAAGTCCTCAGAAAGCAATCTGTTTAGAAAAACAATAAAACCTGAAACAGTTTTACACTACACAGACCAGTTAAAAAAAAACAGTAATTCCATGAGAACAGTCAAGTTAGTGACAATTTTGATTTTCCAAGGCTCTAAATTTTTTCAGGATTCTGAAATGAGACAAAAGAAACATTATCCAGAATTCAGAAAGTTTATTAAAATGTTGTTTAAAGAAGAAATGGTAATCCAGTTTCAGGAGAAATTCACACACTTCTGAGTATTGTGTATGTACGTGCGATGGAGTACAACATTTATACACTATAGTCAGATGAATGATAATGCTTGAAGTTTGAGGTTAATGTACAAAAGAGATATGTTTTAATAATGGTTATCTGGGTTGATAAACTTAAGAGCAAACCAGGTGCTGATGTCAATCATAACTGTTGCTAAACATAACTTTTCAAAGGTGATAGTGTCTCCAGAGAAGGCATGTTCTGGGAAGGTCAAATGGTACATGCTAGGCATTAAGCAGAAACTCTGTGCTCTTTGCCATATTGTGTGCATCTCTTGCCCCTTTTTATCAGACCAGAGTCATCAGAGCAAAAATAGGTGACAACTGTTAAGTCTACATGAAATGTGGAATGTTCTGCCACTTACTGGGTGAAGCAAGGAGTGGATGGTGTAACAAGGCAGGAAGGCATTAGTAAAGTGGGCAGAAGAGAATGAAGGGAACTATGTCTTGATAGTTTAAGAAGACAAAGTTTGGCGAATTTGCTTTCATCTCACCTGACAAACTTTAGTGCAAAAAAGGCATGTGTATATACATGTATTTTTATCAGATTTTTTTTCCTCAGTCCTGCCACCAACATTCTGCCCTTTAGGCTAACTGTCCCACCTCCATACTCCACTCTCCCTATAAAGAAGGAAAACTATGTGCTCCATGTAAAGCACTATAGAAAACCCCTTTAACTTGAAGGAACAATAGAGGTCGAATAGATTTTGGACAACATGGTATTACTACTTGAAACTCTGGATGGGGGCAATAATTTTGCATGTAAAACCCTAGTTTATCACAAAAGCAAGACATTTGCTGTGCAAGATATGGTCATAAATCTGATAAAGGAGCAGGTAAGTGGCAAACAATTTGAGAAAGGTAAATAAGAATATTGACATCTACATTCATAATTACGCTATCATCTTCAATAAATTGGTTGATAGCAGATTTTGGTACAACGATGTGTAGCATTTCAACTAGAAAGCACAGCATTTAGCATTGTCTCCTAATAGCAAGAGGTTATCAAGTTTGACTCTTGCGGACATCCATGAAGTGAGAAATAGTCTCTTTAAATTCGTAATCACTGTGACAGATGACAAGTCACGAAGTAAGTCAACTTTGAACCAACCAGAGTATACAAGTACCAGATATGCTGACCATTGTGTAGAACAGACCGTCTGTATGTAACTTTAAGAAGCATTTCCAGATGTAGGCATGTGCATATAAATAGTGAGCACGGGCAGGCAGCTGTGCCATTTTGAGAGAACAGCCAGAGTGTTAACATGTATGAGTGTGGTAGTCAGTCTGTTTATAAGTTTATTTAAGTTTATGTTACAAAGCCTCATTCCTGATGTGTTTGTATGTAATAAAGCTGCTTGAACTGAACCCACAACCATTTGTCTGTTTCCAGACAAGCAATATGGTGTCAGAACTGGGACTGAGAGTGCAACTTCTTCAAGCCATGAGGTGCAGAGTTGAAGGTGTATTGAGCAGATTGGGTGATAACAGTGCTGAAATGATCAAAAAGGGCCAGGAATGAACTAAGGGTAACCAAAATTGCATGAATGATTTATTTTGCAAAGAAAATGAAACTGAGCATTCATAAGGCACAAAAAAGCATTATTAATCAAATGAGTAGCACAAAACACATTATTAATCAAACAAAAGCCACAAAACACATTATTAATTAAACAAAATGTTTAAAACCACAATATTTGATAAAACTAGCAGATATATTCATATGGGGCTCAGAATTACCTTTGGTTTGCATAACAAGCATGTTTAAAGTAAAACGGGCACAAGAGAAGTATAATGAGCATGATAAGAGATTAAAAGGGTATAATGATACAATTCAAACAGTAAAAATGTGGAACAAGTGATAAGGTGGAGAGAAAAAAACCAAAGCAACAGCAAAAAAGAAAAAATCTCTCCACACCATCAAGCCAAATAAAATTTATTAAAAATTACCTTTCGGATATTGAAAACATCCTTCGTCAGTGTCTTACAAGACACTGAGGAAGGATGTTTTTAATATCCAAAAGTTTTGTTGTTTTTAATAAATTTTATTTGTCTTGATGGTGTGAAGAGATTATTTTCTTTTTTGCTGTTATAATGAGTACAATAACAGGGAAAAATAAGCTTAAAGAGCAAGGCAACTGCATGTTTTTAGTAGAAGACCATGTTTTGGGCATGAACTACTATTTTGCATTGGCCGAAGCCATTCAAAGCATTAACTAGAGTTGTTTGAAGTATCTCAGAGTGTGCATATTGTTTGCAGAGTGTGTGCTTTATTATGGTGCAATTATTTCAAAGAGTTTGATGTGTGCAAAGCACAGTTATATTGCAAAGTGCTAAGTACAGCCATTTCAAAAAGTTTCTTGTGCTGTGTACATTTATTCGCAGAGTGCCGCCATTTCAAAGTGTTTCTTACACTGTCTTCTTCTTCTTCTTCTTTCGGCTGCTCCCGTTAGGGGTTGCCACAGCAGATCAACTGTTTCCATTTCTTCCTGTCCTCTGCATCTTGCTCTGTCACACCAACCGCCTGCATGTCCTCTCTCACCACATCCATAAACCTTATCTTAGGCCTTCCTCTTTTCCTGTTACCTAGCAGCTTCATCCTTAGCATCTTTTTTCCAATATACTCTGCATCCCTCCTCAGAACATGTCCAAACCAACGTAATCTTGCCTCTCTGGCTTTGTCTCCAAACCTTCCAATCTGGGCTGACCCTCTAATATACTTATTCCTAATCCTGTCCATCCTGGTCACACCCAGTGCAAATCTTAACATCTTCAACAATGCCACATCAAGCTCTGACTCCTGCCTTTTTGTCAATGCCACTGTCTCCAACCCATATAACATAGCTGGTCTCACTACCCTCTTGTAGACCTTCACTCTTACTGGTACTCGTCTGTCACAAATCACTCCTGACACTCTTCTCCACCCACTCCATCCTGCCTGTACTCACATCTTCACCTCTCTTCCACACTCACCATTACTCTGAACTGTTGATCCCAAGTACTTAAACTCATCCACCTTTGCCACCACTACTCCCTGCATCCTCACCATTCCTCTATCCTCCCTCTCATTCATACACATATATTCTGTCTTATTCCTGCTGACCTTCATTCCTCTTCTCTCTAGAGCATATCTCCACCTCTCCAGGGTCTCCTCCACCTGTTCCCTACTCTCACTACAGATCACAATGTCATCTGCAAACATCATAGTCCACGGGGACTCCTGTCTGATCTCATCTGTCAATCTGTCCATCACCATTGCAAATAAGAAAGGGCTCAGAGCTGATCCTTGATGTAATCCCACCTCCACCTTAAACGCATCCATCACTCCCACCGCAGACCTCACCACTGTTACACTACCCTCATACATATCCTGTACCACTCTTACATACTTCTCTGACACTCCCAACTTCCTCATACAATACCACAACTCCTCTCTAGGCACCCTGTCATATGCTTTCTCTAAATCCACAAAGATACAATGCAACTCCTTCTGACCTTCTCTGTACTTCTCCATCAACACTCTCAGAACAAACATCACATCTGTAGTGCTCTTTCCTGGCATGAAACCATACTGCTGATCACTAATCATCAACACTGTGCAGAATTATTTCTCAATGTACAGCCATTTTGAAAGGTCCTTGTGCTGTGTACAGTTTATTTGCAAAGTGCATTCATTTTGACGTGCTTCTTACTCTGTGCTTCTTCTGCTGTGTACAGTTTATTCACAAAGTACAGTCATTTAGAAGTAATTCTTACACTGATAAGGAGTGATTTCGCAAAGTACAGTGATTTTAAAGTATTCTTGTGCTATGGAGACTTATTTGGCAAAGTGCAGTTATTTCAGTCTGCTGTGCTATTGGGCATAATTACATGTTCTGGCATAAAATGCTGGCATATATTGATGTGTCTATGTTCATATATAATTCCAAGCACCTTCACTACTGTGTGTTGATATGGCAAAGGCATTTTGTAGACCCAGTCCACTTGTGTTTGATCATAATATTGCAGAGAATTGGCGAGTATTTAAGCAGGAATATGATATTTTCATACAAGCAGCTTTTTCTGACAAAGATGCATGTGCAAGGGCATTCATTTTGCTTAACTTAGCTTAGTCAGAGGCCATTGAAACAGCGCGCTCATTTGTGTATGCACCAGCAGTATATGCAGGAGAGGGGGAAACTGCCATATTGTTGTACCGGCTAAATCAGGGGAGGACCTTGAGTGTTTGAAATGTAAATTTAGAGAAATGTGCAACCCCTAGACACATGTTATGTTACAGATGCACCTATTCTATACAAGAGACCAAAAGCCAGGTGAAACCTTTGCAGCTCATATCACTGACTTGAGAAATAAGGCTAAAACATGCAGATTTGGTGATTTGCAAGATTTAATAAAGGACAGGCTTGTGTGTGGTGTTAATAGTGCTGCAGTGGGAAAGATTTTGCTTCATGACAGTAATTTAAGATTGAGCAAAGCCATAGAGATTTGTCAAATCCATAAGCTCACGGAAAGGCACACAAGTATGCTTACAAGTGATAAGAGCTTAGTTTCAGCAGCCTCTAGAGCAAGCATAGACAGCATGCAGCACAAGGCAAGCAGAAGCAGGCCCAAGCACATGGCAGCTGCAACCCCTGTTAGATTCCCAGGGAGGACCCGTAACTTTCTATCAGGTTCCAAGACTAGCTCAGCAAAATGGACATGCTCAGTGTAGTATGAGGGTGAGTCAGCAAACCCAAGTCAAGCCTTTATTGTTAACTGTCATAATTGTGGTGTAACGAGCACATCCACTCTTGCATGAATCGTGCCATCCCAAATAGAACCAAGATGCTCTTATCCAAAAAAAGGAAGTCAATCTGGTGGTCCCCTGCTATAAACAAACTATACAACAGAAGGAAGAAACTGTTGCAGAAAAGAGGAAAATCTCAGGATGCAAAAAACTCCCTCACCAGCCTCAGTATGAAGCTGAGATCCCTCATAAAATCCTCAAAAGCTAGTTACGAAAATAAAATTGCCAAAGATTCCAAAGACAACCACAAGGCATTCTATAGTTATGTCAAGAATCTAAATGGAAATGCTCAGATCTGCTCTGAGCTACAACAGAATGGCATTAAATATACTGATCCCAAGGATATTGCCAATATCCTGGCAGATGGATTTAGTGCCAACTTCAACCCCCTCTCACCCCCTAAAGTGCCCATCTCAATACCAAAAGATTGCCAAATTCCGATAATCACAGCCACACAGGTAGAAACAGCACTCTCCAAAGCTAAGAATACCGCATCCATGGAACCAGATGACATCCCAGGATGTGTACTACATGAACTACAAAATGAACTGGCACCCCACCTAAGTGTCATGTTTAATCATAGCCTCACCTCAGGCTTCGTGCCCACTGAGTGGCGCACAGCTACAGTTATCCCGCTCCACAAGGGACGATCCGCCTTGGATCCCGGGAACTACCGTCCCATCAGTCTGACAAGCCTGATCTGCAAGGGCATGGAATGCATTATCATGGAACTTATAAACAAAGACATTGGCAACCTTCAAACACTGGACCCCACCCAGTTTGGGTTTGTGAAGGGCCGATCTTGTCTCCTGAATCTGATTGACTTCTTCGAATCGGTCTCCAGAGCTGTGTACGAGGGTAAGGCAATCCACACAGCCTATCTGGACCTCGCCAAGGCCTTCGACACCATCCCCCACTCTGGAATCATAGATAAACTTACTATGCTGGGCATAAATCCCTAGGTCACTCGATGGGTTGCCCACTGGCTTACTGACAGAACCCAGACTGTAAAAGTAGCTGACTCCAAATCTAGCTCCAGACAAGTGACAAGTGGAGTACCTCAGGGTTCAGTCCTGGGACCACTTTTGTTTGGCATCTACTTCTCTGAAGTACAGGCCAACACTAAGGGACTCTGGCTAACAAAGTTTGCAGATGACTGCAAACTGGGAGCCATTATTGAATCCCCAAATGATGTAGATATTCTACAAAAGGGCCTTACAGAAACAGATGCCTGGTGCCAGAGCCATGGGCTCAAGCTTAATGCCAAGAAATGTATAGTTATCCCCTTTGGAAAAAAACATGTACCCATGAACTACCACATAGGTGGCAGGACACTAAACATTGAAAGTATGATGAGAGACTTAGGGACACAAGTGGACAGTGGTCTCACTTTTGATAACCACATCACCACAACAGTCAGGAAATCCTTCTATGTGGCACACCTCATCACTAAGGGCTTTTCATCCAGAAAAAAGGAGGTCATTGTCCCACTGTACTCATCCCTCATTAGACCCATTATAGAGTATAATGCCCCATTTGATATGTACCTAAGACATCTGCAACAGCTGGAAAGGCCACAGAAATACCTTACTAAAAGAATCACAGGCCTAAAACAGATGCCATATGCTGACCATCTAAAAAAACTCCAGCTATACTCTGTGGCATATCATCTACTCAGAGGCGATCTCTGCTTAACATACAAGGCCATATCAAACCCTGAGCTGTTGGACATGCTCCACTTAAAGAAATCCCAATCCCTCAGAGCCAAACACTCCAGGGATCTAAACCTTATCATCACAATGAACAAAGCATGCTGGAGGGATAAGCACATGTCTCAGTTCCAGCTTTACTGATGCTATTTTCTCAGAGAATGGTGATGTTTTTGATGATAAGTTAGGCAAACTTCTAGTTGTGTACTCCATGAAAGTAGACCCAGAGGTCAGTCCACTGGTCAGACCAGCAGGAAGAGTCCCAATAGATATGCAGATCAAAGTCCAGTTAGACAAAATAGTGCAGCAAGGTGGGATTTGTCCCATCACAGAACTAACTGAGTGGGTGTCTTCCATGGTAGCTGCTCATAAAAGTTCAGAAAATCAGAATATGCATTGACCCAAGAGACTTGAACAAGGCATTAAACAGACCTCATCATCCTATGCGTACAGTCGAGGAGGTTGCTACCCTCATGCCAAATGCCACTGTTTTTTCTGTCTTAGAAGCAAAGAGTTCATTTGGGCAAGTTTAGCCCCGACTTGAAGTCTTTCAGCATGCAATGGAGAAATTTTTTTCAGGCTATCCATGTGCTATAATAGTTGATGATGGTTGGAGGCAATGGTGAAGCAGAGCATGACAGAAACCTCAGGAAAGTGCTGGATAGAGCATGTGAAGTAAACTTAAAGCTCAATCCTCTGAAATGTAAATTCAAATTACCAGAAGTTTTACTCGTGTAGGTCATTTATTTACCAGTACAGGCTTGCGACCAGACCCTTCCAAACAAGCAGCAATTCATGAGATGTCATCCCCAGACAATGTCCAAGCTTTACAGCGTTTTCTGGATATGGTTAACTATTTGGGCAAATTTATCCCTGACTTTAGTGAGTTATCAGGGCCTTTAAGAGAACTGACATGCAAAAATGTTGCCTGGTCATGGTTAGAACAACACCAGAAAGCATTTGATAACCTCAAACAGCAAATTGCCAAACCGCCTACATTGAGATACTATGATGTCCACAAACCAGTAGTTCTTTCCTGTGATGCTTCAAAGTTCAGTCTTGGTGCAGTTATTCTTCAAGAAGGCAGACCTGTTGCCTTTGCATGTAGAACTCTTACCTAAACTGAGATGCAGCATTCTCAAATTGAGAAGGAACTTCTGGCAATTGTGTTCACTTTTTCGAAGTTCCGTGATTATATCTATGGTCGAGTTATCCAAATAGAAACTGATCATCAACCTCTAGTCACCATTTTAAAGAAGCCTATCCATACCACTTCAGCAAGACTACAAAGAATGATGCTTAAATTGTAAAAGTACTATTTCAAAATAGTCTATACAAAAAGCAAACTTTCTTTATCTGGCTGATACCCTATCCAGATCACCCAGAAATACCACAGAACAGCCTGATGCAGAGAATTTTGACTTTGATATCATGGAAGTGGAAGTGCATAATTTTTCTACCATGAGACTTGATGAGCTAAGAGATCATACAAAGATTGATCCAGTTTTGCAAAAGCTCAACCACTTCATCAGTGTTAGATAGCCGTCAAAGCAATCCTGTGTACCACCAGAAGTACAACCTTATTTTCCATACAGAGATGAGATGCTGATGGAAGATGGAATCATTTTCAAATGTCCAAAAGTTATTTATTGTTCCTACTTCCTTACAACATGAATACATCCATATTTTGCATTGTGGCCACCCAGGTCCCAATTCTACCAAAAGAAGGGCAAGAGGACTAGTATTTTGGCCTTCTCTATCAAAAAACATTGATAAAGTGCTTTCTTCTTGTTCAGTATGCAATAGTACTAAACCACATTTGCAAAAAGTGCCACTTCAGCCAAGCCAGATTCCTGAACTACCTTGGTCAACAGTAGCCATTGACATATTTGAATAGAATAGAACAATCATCATTACTTAGTGTTGGTAGACTCTTATTCGAACTGGTTTGATATTGATTTGCTACCTAACCTAACATCCATTGCTGTTATTACTAGGATGAAACATCATTTCTCAGTCCATGGTAGTCCACACAAAGTTATTTCTGACAACGGTACCCAGTTTACCAGTTAATTGTTTCAGAAATTTGCAAAAGAGTGAGACTTTTATCCATTTTACTAGTAGTCCAGAATACCCACAAACGGCCTTGCTGAATATGTAGTACAGAGTGCAAACCAATTCAAAGTGTGACAATACTGATATCTTCTTGAATTTGCTTACTCTCAGAAATATACCCCCAAGACAACCTACTTGGCTCACCTGCTCAGAGACTTCTATCTAGTTAAACCAGATCAACCTTGCCTATCAGTTCTAGTTTGTTGGTGCCTAATCCTAAAAACAACAAAGCAATCAAAGCCCAACTTTTTAATAAGCGTTGCTTTCAGAATTCTGTGATAGAAAGAGCAGATTTCTTTGTCTGTTGAAAGGAGAAGAGACAGTGAGGATACAAACTGCAAAAGGCTTTGATCGAATTGGTCAAGTGAGAGGTATATGTGCCAAGCCAAGATCCTGCTTAGTGGAATCTAAGGCTATAAAGTACAGGAGAAACTGCAGACATCTTCTTCCTGTATCAAAAACAATATTGCAGCATTGTACCTGTGATACAGACTCTAGATCTCATTGCAACCCTGGCAATCTTCATACTAAAGAACATGTCTCAGTATCCATTCCCATTCCCGATTATGTCCCAGATATCCCCAGTGTTGAACATTCCTTGAAGACAGTCCCCATTGCTAGATCCAATTCTGACTTTTATGTTATATGATCAAGTTGTATTTCTAGACCTATTGTAAAATGCACAGTAACCTGGAATAATTGTTTTATGTGTGTAATTTTGTATGATTGCATGTCAAAGAATTAGTTCTGTATAATTGCATGTCAAAAGATCATTTCTGAGTAATTGCATATCATTAAGTACTGTCATTTAAAATATGATCTATTTCTCAAAGAGGGAGGATGTAGAACAGAGCATGTGTATGTAACTTTAAGAAGCTTTATCCATGAAGTGAGAAATGTCTCTTTAATTTCGTAATCACTGTGACAGATGACAAGTCACGAAGTAAGTCAGCTTCGAACCAACCAGAGTATGAGTTAACTAGTACCAGATATGCTGACCATTGTGTGGAACAGAGCGTGTGTATGTAACTTTAAGAAGCATATCCAGATGTAGGCATGTGCATATAAATAGTGAGCACGGGCAGGCAGTAGTGCCATTTTGAGAGAACAGCCAGAGTGTTAACATGTATGAGTGTGGTAGTCAGTTTATAAGTTTGTTTAAGTTTATATTACAAAGCCTCATGCCTGATGTTTGTGTGTAATAAAGTTGCTTGAACTGAACCCACAACCATTTGTCTGTTTTATCCTGACCAGACGAGTGACACATTCCATTTGAAAATGTCTAAAGCAACTGTGGACCATGGCAAATCAGGGATTGGGTGCAGTTGTTGAGCTTCTTTCTGCTGATGTGGTTTACTACTGTTAAAACAGAACAGGAAAGTGTCTCTCTTTCAATATCTTGGACATTGAGGGCCAAAACACAATATCTCTTGCCCTACTTTTAGTTGATTTAGTGCATGGGTGACCTCTGTGCTGGACTGTTATGTATTCCTTTTGCAATGATTTAGGAACTACCACTTTCAGACCTTTCATAATGATACCATCTTCCACAATAAGTTCATTTCTTTATGGGAAATATTGTTGAATTTCAAGTCGCAAACTTGTCTGACGTGTTGCCATCCTTGTTTAATAACGTTACTCAGCTTTTGCAAAACTGGATCTTCAGCAGTATGGTTTCTTAACTCATCAAACCATAATGATGAAACGCATTTGACTGCCATAACTTCAAAATCTGTTGTCTCATTTTTATGCTGCTCAGACATCTTTCTGGGTGCTCGAGACAAAGCATCTGCAAGATACATGTGTTTACCTTTGTTGTAGACAAAAGAGAAATTATACTTTTGCAATTTTAACATTATACATTGCAGTCTTGCTGACCAACATGTATTGGTTTGTACAAAATTGTTACCAATGGCTGATGATCTGTTTTGATCTGAATTGGTCTACCGTATATATAGTCACTGAACTTGGAATCGGCTGCGATGGTGTAGCAATTAGTGTTGTCACCTTACAGCAAGAGGTTCTCCACTTCATTTCTTGGCTGGAGTGCCTTCTGTGTAGAGCCTGCATGTCCTCCCTGCAGTTGAATGAGTTTTAAAGACATACAGTAGGTGTGTGTGTGTGTGTGTGTGTGTGTGTGTGTGTGTGTGTGTGTGTGTGTGTGTGTGTGTGTGTGTGTCAGGCAACCCAACACCGTAAATTCTCCACTGACAATCAATCTGCACACCGGTGATCCACTGTGGCAACCCCTACTGGGAGAAGCCGAAAGAACTTGGAACATGCAAACACAACTGCAAGAAGCTCTTTTTCTATTTGTGCATAATGCATTTTTGTTTGAGTCAGAGTATGAGATACATATGCATCTGTAATGCCTTCCTGAAGACATACTGTACCAAATCCACATTGTGTGGCATCACAAGTGAGAGCCACTGGTTTATGAACATCATGGTATCTCTGTAGATGGACTAAAAATTCTCATTTTCAAATTATCAAATGCTTCTTGATGCTGTTCGTACCAAGACCATTTCAAACTTTGCATGTTAACTCATGTAATTGTGCAGAAAGCTCACTAAGGTTAGGAATAAGCTTTCCCAAATAGTTAATCATACCCAGGAAACGTTGTAGAGATGTGACATGCTCTGGAACTGGCATTTCACTGATTGCCATTTCCTTCGATGGATCAGGTTGAAGGCCTGAACTTGTGAATATGTGACAAATATAAGCAACTTATTTCATTTTGAATTGACACTTCAAAGGATTCAGCTAGAAATTGACCTCATGTGTATGATCTAGAACTTTCCTGAGATTTTTGTTATGTTCTTTTTCTCCATTTCCTCCAACAATAATGTCATCAATTATAATGGTACAAGGATATCCACAAATATTTGTTCCATGACATGTTGGAATACTTCGTTGGCTGAAATGATCCCAAATGGCATCCTCCAAAATCTATATCTCTCAAATGGTGTGCTGAAAGTCATTAATGAAGATGAATTGTTATCCAATTAAATTTTTCAAAAGGAATTCTTAGCATCCAGAACTGAGAAAACAGTGGAATTTGGCATTAATGCTGCTACCACCTCTACTGTATGCATTGGATGATGAGGACATTTAAGAGCTTTATTTAAGTCACTAGGATCAATACATATTTGAATATCATCTGAGCTTTTCTTATGGGCTACTACCATAGACGATACCCATTCAGTAGGTTCTGATACTGGAGTGAGAACACCAGAATTTACCATTCTGTCTAATTCTGCTTTAACTATACTCTGCATTGCTACTGGAATCTTACGTGCTGGTCGAACAACTGGGTTTATCTCATGGTTCAGCTTCATGGAATATGTAACTGGAAGCTTACCAAGTTTGTCTGTAAAGAGATCAGCATATTCTTTGAAAATCTGTTGTGAAAAACTATAATTTTCATTTGCATTTAATTGATGAACTTCTTTACTGAACGAAATCGAACCCATACATAGACTTTCTTCTAGGCCTAGTAATGACTGTACATCTCTGTACTACATAAAATTGCAAGTCATAGCTGTTGCCTGCAAAATGGTAAGAAAGGACTACAGTGCTATCCATCTGAATTTCTTCACAACCATAAGCAGCCAGCTTTGTATATTTCATGGAGTGAAAATACTCTCCAGCTTTTACTTTTGCATAAGCTTTTATTGACATGACATTGCATTTGGATCCAGTATCCACTTTGAATTCTATTGATTTCCCATTAATTTGTACAGTACAAAATAGTTTGCTCTTTGCTGACACACTTGACTTTATTTAAGTCACTAGGATCAATACATATTTGAATATCATCTGAGCTTTTCTTATGGGCTACTACCATAGACGATACCCATTCAGTAGGTTCTGATGCTGGTGTGAGAACACCAGAATTTACCATTCTGTCTAATTCTGCTTTAACTATACTCTGCATTGCTACTGGAATCTTACGTGCTGGTCGAACAACTGGGTTTATCTCATGGTTCAGCTTCATGGAATATGTAACTGGAAGCTTACCAAGTTTGTCTGTAAAGAGATCAGCATATTCTTTGAAAATCTGTTGTGAAAAACTATAATTTTCATTTGCATTTAATTGATGAACTTCTTTACTGAACGAAATCAAACCCATACATAGGCTTTCTTCTAGGCCTAGTAATGACTGTACATCTCTGTACTACATAAAATTGCAAGTCATAGCTGTTGCCTGCAAAATGGTAAGAAAGGACTACAGTGTCATCCATCTGAATTTCTTCACAACCATAAGCAGCCAGCTTTGTATATTTCATGGAGTGAAAATACTCTCCAGCTTTTACTTTTGCATAAGCTTTTACTGACATGACATTGCATTTGGATCCAGTATCCACTTTGAATTCTATTGATTTCCCATTAATTTGTACAGTACAAAATAGTTTGCTCTTTGCTGACACACTTGACTTTACTGTGTTAACTGTTAGACCAACCACAGAACCACCATCAACATAAAAAGATTCGTCATTGCCCTTTGAGCCTGTCACAGCCTCAATTTCATTTACTGCTTGCTTTGGATTAATCTTAGTATTGGCTAGTTCTGATTTGCAAAACTTTGTGAAATTATTCCACTTTTTGCATTTGTGACACTGCCGCTCATAAGCGAAACACTTTTCTCATTTGGATTCGTGACTGCTTCCACAATTGTGACAGTTACCAATGGGAGTTAATGAGATGAAACTTTTCAGTTTATACTTCTAAGGCTTTGTCGTTTTAAATTTCATTTGCACACTGTCAACATTTGCAGTAGCAGTTACAGCAAGCATATTCGTATGTTTTTCTGTGAGTTCATGTATCTGGCAAACTTCAATAGCTTTGCACAGTGTTAATTCACTATCACACAGTAGAATTTTCCTGACTGTATCATTATTTATATCACACACAAGACGATCTTTTATTAAATTATCTTGCAATTCCCAAATTTACATGTTTTTACTTTATTCTCTACATCATATGCTTCAATAGTTTCATCATGCTTTTGATTCCTTTTGTTAAATGTATGCCTTTCCATCGTTATATTTGTCTGAGGGTTACACAGTTCACTGAATTTGCGTTTTAAACAGTCCAGGTCTTCATGCATTTCCACTTGAACAATAATACAGCATTTTTCTCCCTCTCCCATGTAAACAGCAGATGCATACACAAAAAAAAACATTCTCATTCAATGGGCTCTGAGACAGCTACATTGAAAAGTATAAATGCTTGGGTGCGTGAATCTGTATCAGAATGTGCAGCCGCTATGAAAATATTATAATGTTGTTTAAATGCACAACAATTCTCTGCAACATTGCCATCAAACACCAAAGTTCGGGTCTACAAAAAAAATCTGACATGCCGTTAAAGTTAATGTGAATATCTCATGCACGTTTTGATTTATGAAATTCGTTTAATATACCATAAAAGTAAATGCAAGTACCTGTAGCACTTTAGACATTCTTTGCACCTTGAAGAGGCTTATGCGACTTACTGTATACATTTGTTGTAGTCTGAAGAGGTTCGTACAACTACAAACACGTTTTTGTAATTTGAAAAGACTGAAATGGCTTCTTGCACTTCATTATCCAGCTTCTGACATCATGTTGAATGACAAGTGAAGGCGTGATGGCAGTTTAACAAATAGTTTGTTGTACACTCAACATAACTGCTTCTGCATACACATTCTACATCTTACTTGTAAACATACTCAGTACAAATGGCTTAATACTGTCACCCAACCTGTAAAGTTCCCTAAACTACAGTGATAAAGTACAGAAAGCATAGCTTAGCACACTGTTCTATCTTTTTAATTTCTCCAAATCTTTTGGGTTTCTAATACCATGACGGGAATGGACCACATTCCTAAGTCAAAGTACGATTAGATTTCATGAAATTAGTATTGTTTCAATCTTTGATGTCAGCCAGAAGTGCTCTTCACAGCACCCGCAATGTTCCCAGTAATGACTTTTTCTGCAGTTCGTACAGAGTTACATGGATTGGTAACATATCTAAATACAATTGTAGATTCTTTTTATAAGATCCATTGCTCCTACTACTATTGGAACTGTCTGGGTATCTTTCTTCCACATTGCTCTTGTTTCTGCTTGCAGATCCTGATATTTTATGACTTTGTCTCTCTCTGTACACAAGACACTGTGGTCACTGGGTGTGGTGATTTCAATGATCAATGCTACTCTTGCTTCGTTTCTTGGACCACTATATCCAGTTTTCTAGCATGTATCTTTTGAACTGTTGGTAATGGGTGATGCCATGTGATATAAACTTCATCACTTTCCATGATGCTTTGTGGGTCACGTTTCCAGTATTTTTCAGCCACTTCAATACTATAATGTTTGCACCATCTTCAGTGCAACAATCTTGCCAGATTTATATGCCTATCAGTATACAGTCCTTCTGCCATTAGTATGTCGCAACCAGCAATAAGGTGTGCAACTGTTTCCAATTCAGTTTTACAAAACCTACATTTGTCTGTTTCTCCTACATGATCAATGGACTTTGTAAACCAACGTGTATGTATCCCACTATCTTGGGCTGCCAATATTAAGCTTTCATCTTTTTGTTGGAATTTGCCTCTCCTTAACCATTCCTGCATTCATTCCTGGTCAACATGAGGTTCTTTCAGAAGTTTTCTATACTTGCAACTATATTTATGCTTTTTCCACAGTTCTTGCCTTCTCATCTGGTCCTTTACCTTATATTCTTTCTTTTGTTATTTGGCACATTCAATTGCTGCCTGATTTTTATCTACTTCTGGTTTGATTTCCATCCCTGCTTGATGCCGATATGCTTCTTCTAAATTAAGCAGAGAAGTCATCTTGGGTTTATTCTCCTCATGTTTCAAAACTTTCACTACATTTGGGTCTTGTGAGGTCAGCAGATATGTGTGGAGTCCCACAATTGCAGACAAATCTATACATGTAATCAATTTCAAGGAGGCCCATCCCTCCTTTGGAATGGGGAATATATAATCTTGGTATACACTGATTTTTATAAATCATTTGGCGAGCATGAAGCATCCTTTTTGTTTTCATATCTAATCTATCCAACACATTTTGGGGCCAGTCAATCACTCCAAAATAGTAAGTTAAGACAGGAAGAGCAAATTTTGTTCCTAGATGTCAGAGCTGTTTTCAGGATTAGTTTAAGTCTTCTAAAGTATTCCTTACTAAGTTTTATTTGCATTTGTTCATGTTTTATTGTTGATCCTTCCTCGGTTCCCAAATATTTATACACTCCTTCTTGCTCAAGTTCTTTTATATCACATTCTTGTCCCAAACTGATATTTTCCTGGAGTTGCAGTTTTCCTGCTTTAAAGGTTATTTTTGCACAATTATCAAGACCAAATGACATTCTTATATCATCTGAAAAAGTTTTGACAACTTGCAGTTGTGCTTTCAGTTTCTCATCTGATGAACTATACAGTTTTAAATCATCAACAAAGAGAAGAGGAGAAGTCTTTACACTTTGTTGCTTTCTAGGACCCAGATTATAGCCATGGCCTAAGCTGTTAAGTAGACAGCTTAATGGATTAAGGGCAAGGCAGAACATCAGCGGTGACAAAGAGTGGTCTGCCACTGTTTCATGGTCACTGTAATGTAATCAATTAGTGTAGGGTGTATCTTATACATTTTTACGTACTCTTTTATCCACGAATGTGGGATACTATCAAATGTTTTTTTGTAGCCAATCCATGCCATACTTAGATTCTTCCCCTTTTTACAGTTCTCCACTATGAATTTATTTAACAACAAATGATCCTTTGTTCCATATGACTTTCTTTTATTGCCCTTTTGTTCTACTGCCATAATTGAGCTTTCTTCTAAATGACTATAAACTCTGGTGGCATCAATTCCCGTGTATAGTTTATACGTCGTCAGAAGGCAAGTTATTGGTCTATAATTTTTAGGGTAGCTTGCAAGTTCACTCTTAAGTAGGAGCATTGTTTTTCCTGTTGTTAACCAGGTTGGTGTCTGTTCGGGGTGCGCATATAAATAGTTCTTACTCATGACTAAATCTTTGTCCAAAGATGTTAATAGTTTCAGCCAAAAATTAGGTACTGCATCTGGGCCTGGGGTTTTCCAGTGAGCTTTTCTTAACTTTATTTCAATCTCTCTGGCTGTTACTTCATCCCATTTCATATCATGTACCTTTAAACTTCTTATTCTTTCTTTAACTTCTTCTATCCATTTAGCATCTTTGTTATGTTCCACAGGATCTTCATAGATAATTCTCCAAAATGTATCTATTTCTTCGTTTTTTGGAGGCCTTTCAATTCCTTTTACCTTATTTCCCAATTTTCTATAAAACTTTTTGGGGTAATAATAAATTGCTTATTTTGTACTTTTCCTTTATATTTTTCTTTGTATCTTCTAAGTTTTTCCGCCTGTGCTTAAATTTTTAGTTTGTTATTTGATAGTGCATGATAGATTGTGGTCTGTTCTAATATTGTACATTGCTTTTATCACATCTGTCTTTCTTAGTATTTTTGTTGATCTGTTCCCTTTTCTATAGTCTTCTAACAGTGACACTTCTTGTCTTAACTGCCTTCTAGTTTTCTCTGTTCGATATTTCCATGACAGTATTCGATTTCTCCCCTTCCATTCACTCACTACCCTGTGTTCATGTGGTAGAACTTTATCAGTTATTAATTTAGCTGCACAGTAATATATCCTGTTTACTTCTGTTATATTACATGGATCTCTATGGACAGTCCTAATTGCTGTGTTCATTTGTTTTATCAGACTTCTGACTTTTTGGGTTTTATTAACCTTCTGCAGTCTACTTATTTCACTGATCTTGATATATCTATGCCTATTAAATCAAGCAATTCTTCTATTAGCTCATTTTCTTCCAAACTGAGGGCACATTCTTGTTTTCCATTTCCTGAGGGCATTCTATGGAAGGTTCTATAGCATCTTCCTGTAGTACATTCTCTTCAATTTCATCCTGTGCTATCTGTTGCTCTGTCATATGGGAACTCACTAGCCATTCACTCCTCAACATTGACTGCATCAGATTTTCCACAGTTTCCTGTTCCTTCCTTTGCTGTCTAGCTTCAAGTGAACGTTTATACTGGTTTCCTGTGGAAGGCTCCAAATTGTCTTCATATGGCACCTGACCAATTGCTTCCTGTTCCACTGGTTTCCCCTTAATTTGGATATTCATTACTCCATTCTGTTGTAGTGCTCTCTGAATTAGATTTTCTACATGGAATCCTTCACTTTGCAGGGACTCTATAACCTCAGTTTCTATTTCTTGAACTTCTCCATTACTAATCTTCTTTTCTACTTTTCCTGTTTGTCTTGTTATTTTTTGTATTTCTAAAGTCTTCCATGTCCAGATTCCTTTACCCGTATTTCTCTTCAGATATCTTCGGTGTGCTCTTTTTGTACTAGTTAGTATTATTTTTTCCTTTGCATAAATATTAGACCATATTAAATCTGTTTTTCGTTACCATGTCCATAGATGTTTTCTGATCTTCCTGTTTCTCCCTACTCTGGGGGCTCACTCCATCCTGTTGTGATGTCACCTGTGTTAGACCTTCTACACCAAATTCTTCACTTCACAGGCACTCCATAACTTCAACTTCTGTATTTTTTAACTTCTAATTTACTAATGTTCTTTTTTACATTCCATCTTTGTGATATTATTTTTTTTATTGTGAAATTTTCCATACCTGGATGCCTTTGCCTGTATTTCTTTTCAAATATATTTTGGGCTGCCTTCTTTACATTGATTAATTTGGCTTTCTCCTTTGCATAAATATTGCACCATATCAAATATCTCTTTCTTTTCCATGTCCATATTTCTTTTTTATAGTATATTCCTCAGATGCTTCTTTTTCCAAACAGATCAAGGTTTCTTGATCTATATACGTTTTTTCATAAATCTGTTGTATTAATGAACACAAATTTTCATTTGAAGCTTCTGACAGTTTTTCTTGCGGAAGTATTTTTCTTTCCTCTAATTTGTTTCTTAATCATTTTGTATATCTTGTGTCTGGAAATTCTGGGCTTTTTGCATAATAGTAACAATGCATAATTTCTTTCTTATCCTCAATAGCCACTTTATCATCGTTATGGCTCTTCTTTGGCCTGCCAGTTTTGGTGATTTTTGTGGACTGCTTCTTCCTTCTACAACAGAGGGGGCCATCATCACCCTGGGCCTGGCCTGGCCCCATTGTAGTAATGTTTCCGTATTTTGAGGATTCTACACTGTCATCTTTACCAGCCTTGGCACCAGTGCACCTACCAGGATTGGGCACATTTTTATCCTGGGTCTTGTGCACCCAGCTACCTTTTTTGTTTTTGACCTACTTCTGTCCATGATATATGCTATATAAATACAGTCTATATATCAGTCACCTTGATGAGATTTTGTGAAAACAGGGTCCACCTCGTGAAGGTACTCACCAAGACTTGAGAATTACTTAAATTTCAGCACTACTACTCTCCTTTGCTTGCTGACTTTCATCTCTCCATTCAGACCTCTGTTTGCTGACTTTTCATCTCTCCATTTGGACTCCTGCTTGCTGACTTTACATATCTCCATTTGGACCCTTGTTCTACAATATACGGCACCAAATGTGCAGGGATAAAGATTCATGGATTTGTAAACACAAACTCCCTAGACCAGATTGTCAACATGCAGACCAGGTGTGTAAACACAATGGATCAGGTCCTCACTAATATAGAAGAGTGCTGCAATCCCCTAGTGTAATGTCTTCTCTGGTAAAGTCATACCACAAAATGGTCTCCTTGGAAGTAAAAATAAAACCTGGAAATCCACTTAACCCAGGAATGAAAAGGAACTACTCTAAGGCTAACTTTCTACTATTAAGTGATAAACTGGCAAAATTTCACTGCTGCCTACACAGAACTTTTCACAGAAATCCTATTTGAATATGTTAATAGTTGCAAAGAGGCAGCTGTACCCATGAGGAAGTTTTTCAGAACTTACTCAAAAAGCAAGCCACCCTGGTGGAATCACATCAGTAGTCTGTATAACAGAAGGAAGCATACCATTGCAAAAATTAGGATGTGCAGCACCCATCAGGATAAAAGCACTCTTGTCAAACTAAACAAATAATTCAGAGGACAAATAAAGTGTACCAAAGCCAAATTTGAGGGAATTTGGCCTCCCAAGCCAAGGACAACCACAGGGTCTTCTTTAGCTATGTCTGCAACTTCAAAGGCAATACACAATTGTGTGTGGAACTCTTTGTTAATGGAAATACCTATACTAAGCCAGAAGATACAGCAAACCTACTGGAAGATAAATTCAGCTCTAACTTTACCCCCCCCCCCCCAACCTCCCCTCAGGAAATACCATCAAATACACCCCCCCTTACTATCAACATGTCTTCAGTAATCTCTCTAAGGCCAAGAACACTGCATCAATGGGTCCAGACAGTATCCCAGGATGCCTTCTAAATAGCAGGAAACATGACCTATCAGGCCATCTGGAATTGCTATTTAATTATAGCCTCCAAACAGACTTTGTACCTCATAAATGGAAAACAGAAACAGTCATCCCTCTGTGCAAAGGTGGACCATCTACAGACCCTGGAAACTACAGACATATAAGTCTCCCTAGTTTCATATGCAAAACTATTGAATTATCAGGAAGTGATCAATAATGACCCAGTTTGGTTTTGTCAAGGTCAGGTCATGCCCACTCAGCCTGGTGGACTTCTTTGAGAAGGTCATCAAAGCAATGAATTAAGGCAAAATGGTTCACACTGCCTACCTTGACCTGGCCAAAGCATTTGACACAATACCCTACTCATAGCCAGAAAAGAAATAGCACCAGAATTACTCATTCTAAAGACTTAAACCTTGCCTGTGATATGAACTGGTCCTGCTGGAGAGATAGGTAAGTATCCCAGAGACTACCCCTTCTCTGGAAAAGGCTCCCCATCCATGTGAAGCAGAGTTCCTCTAACTCAATTCAAGTGTAAAAATCCAAATATCTGGTGCAGTGCGAATAACAGAAGACCAGGAACCAAATGAAAAATGCACCAAACAAGCCTGTATACGAAATCCGTTTTTTGCAGTAAAAACACACCAAGATTAAGCGCTTTCGTCTTTCACATAGGAGTTTTCTATGTGAAAGATGAAAGCGCTATTTTGGTGTGTTTTTACTGCAATAAACGGAGTTCATATACAGGCTTGTTTGGTGAGTTTTCCATTTGGTTCCTGGTCTTCAATTCAAGTGTAACTTGGACAATTGGAAGGGGAACAGAAAATTCATTCCAGGTTTGGCTGCTGTATCTCTGTTGGTCACAAGCAGCCTGTAAATGGTACATGTACCAGGGCCCTGCTTGTAAATGTTTCATCCCCCCAAGCCCCTGCTTACACTTATCAAGAGTACCAGAACAGAGATTTGGGATGGATGGCTAGGCTTAAAAAGGCACGTGGGGGTGTTAGCCTAGTACACACCTATGAACCAATAAACCCCAAGAATGGAAGCTTGGCAGCACAGCTGCATTTTAAGTTATATTAACCAACTATTGTCTTGATAAAGCATCTGCATTTGTGTTACTAACACCAGTCCAGTGCTGAACAATTAAATCTTGGGATTAGAACCTGAACTTCTTTCTAAGAAGCATGCTACTGTTACTTTCTCTACTGGCTCTGGGTAACTATTTCAACAGAGTATGATCTCTGGCATATAGATAGAGCTGAAGCTTTTGCAAAGCCCACACTATTCCCAAATATTCCTTCTCCACAGATGTACTTTATAGTTTTCCTTGACTAAAGTATAATGCTGGATGTCCATCTCCATTTGAAGTAGTTCAGCTTCCAAACTGTGGTTTGAAACCACTACTTGTTCAACAAATTCATGGCTGTAATCAAGCCGAGCTATGCAAGGGGGTCACTTAAGGCTTCAGTGAATTTTTGGAATGCATGCTATCAATCTGGAGTTCAGATCATTTTTTCTGACTTATTCTTTTGGGCTAAGATCTATATTTGGTTGAGTATGGTATTGTTGTGAGAGACATTTCTGTAATACCACAGTGACGCAAGGAATGGCCTTACCTGCTTTTTGATAACAGGGGCAGGTAATGCCTGGACAGCCTCCATCATGGTAGGCTTGGACTGAATTTTGCCGTCACCCGTGACCAAGGTATTTTACTGCTGCCATTTCTACCTACCATTTGGTTAGCTTAATAGCCAGGATGGCCTTTTCATAATCTGTTCAGCACTTATATGAAATGCTGGCCTCATCAATACCAGGTTCGACTAAAGATTGTAATATTATGTCTATAAGCTAGAGCATAGTCTTCAGCTTCTACTAGGATGTGACACTGGTACACTGTTCATCCTGAAGGGTATTATGGTGAATTTATACAACCGAAATGGGATAACAAATATAAACATCTCCCTTTCTACAGGGGTCCTGCCAGTACTTTTTTTTAAGTCTGTAGTGGTCACATGTACAGCCTCACTCAACAGCTGTAAAGCTTCATTTGCCATGCGTATGAGGTATGCATTTTTATAGTCTACACAAATATAGGTAGTCCCAGCCTTTTTTGGCACCAACACCACCTGTGAGGTACAGAAACTTTGATTCCTGAATTATCCCTCAGACTTAACATCTCCAGCAGTTCTTCCTACATGGTTTGCTTAACTTGCTTAGGCAACCCTTAAGGACCCGATTTGATTGACCATTGGGCTCCTGTATCCACACGATGCTCTTCTGGCTGGATATGCACTGGTGTAGCAGTGAATATATCCCAAAATTCTTGTGGTACTATTCAGACTTCCTGAATCTGCATAGGGGATAGCTGCTGTAACAGTAATGCTTCATTTAATGTGTCATCAGTCTGAAGGTTAGGTTCACAGGTAGGTACTAGGCTATCTGCCCGAGGGCATTTATAAGCCTAGCCAGAGTGTATCGGCTTTCGCTGCCCCATTGATTAATTAACTGATCCTCTGTCAAGCAGAGCTAGTGAAGTGATCCCAGGGGTGTTTTTTCTGTTACCCATCCACTCATCAAGGTTTCTCTTGAAGAGTGTTAGTGAGGGGCTCTGCCTGATGTAATTTGGAATTTTGTTCCAAAGCATGGAAAGTCTCTGTGACAGGAATCTATCCCTCCAGCATGTTCTATTTATTGTTGTGGTGAGGTTTAGCTCACTAGAGCGCATGGCTCACAGTGACTTGGATTTCTTTAGGTGGAGCATGTCCATCAGTTCTAAGTTGGACATGGCTTTGTAAGTCAGGCAGAGATCACCTCTGAGTAAGCGATATGCCACTGAGTACAGCCGAAGTTTTTTCAGTCAGGCTGCATAGGACATATATTTGAGACCAGTAATCCTCTTGGTGAGGTACTTTTGTGGTCTTTCCAGCTGTTGGAAGTGTCTTGCGAGGTACATCCCAAATGGGGCATTGTATTCTATGATGGGTCTAATGAGTGACGAGTAGAGGGGCACTATAACCTCTTTATTTCTAGATGTGAACCCTTTAGTAATTAGATGGGCCACATAAAAGGATTTCCTAACTACTTTGGCAATATGATTGTCAAAGGAGAGATTACTATCTACCTGGGTCCCCAGATCTCTTATTACCTCTTCTGTATTAAGGGGGCTGCCACCTATGTGGTAATTCGTGTGTGTTTTGTTTTTCCTAAATGGGATGACTATGCATTTTTTGGCATTTAGCTTGAGGCCATGACTTTGAAACCAGGTATCCATCTCAGTAAGGCCCTTTTGGAGGATGTCCATGTCAGCCGGAGAGTCAATTATGGCTTCCAGTTTGCAGTCATCGGTGAACTTGGTTAGCCATAGTCCTCCTGTGTTTGCCTGTACTTCTGAGAAGTATATGCTGAACAGTAGGGGTCCCAGGACCGTGCCTTGTGGGACACCACTTGTGACTGGTTTAGAGTCGAACCTGGAGCCCGCTATTCTTACCGTGTGAGTTCTATCTGTAAGCCAGTTGGCAACCCATCTCGTGACGTAGGGGTTTATGTTCAGGCTGGTAAGTTTTTCTGTAATACCCAAGTGGGGAATGGTGTCAAAAGCCTTGGTGAGATCAAGGTAGGCTGTGTGAGCCACCTTTCCCTCGTCTACAGCCTTGGTGACAGTCTCAAAGAAGTCCACCAGGTTTAGTAGGCATGATCTGCCCCTAACAAAGCCGAACTGGGTCGGGTCAAGTGTTTGGAGGTTCCCAATGTCTTTGTTAATGAGTTCCATGATGATGCACTCCATAGCCTCCTTTGTGGAGAGGAATAACCGTTGCTGTGCACCATTCTATGGGCACATAGCCTGTGGAGAGGCTGAGGTTGAAAAGTGTGTTTAGGTGGAGGGTTAGTTCGTTCTGTAGTTTGTGCAAGATGCAGCCTGGGACACCATTTGGTCCCATTGATGCTGTGTCTTTGGCTTTTGAAAGGGCTACACTTTTCCGGTATTGTTGTGGGCTCTTTTGGAGGTGAGAGGGGGGTGAAGTTTGCACTGAATCTATCTGCCAGGAAGTTGGCAGTATCAGTAGGTTCAGTATATTTTGTGCTATTTTGCAATAGTTCAGTGCATATCTGTGAGTTGCCACTTAGATTCTTTAAATAGCTAAAGAAGGTTTTGTGGTTATCTTTTGAATCTTTGGCTATTTTTCTTTCGAAGTTAGCCTTGGATGATTTCATGAGGGACCTCAGTTTCTTACTGATACTGATCAGGGATGTCTTTCCTTCTTAGGATTTGCTTTTTTTCTGAACTAGTTTCCTCCTTCTATTGTATAGCCTGTTTATTGCAGGGGTCCACCAAACTGGTTTCCTTCTCTTAGAGGAGTGAGTCTTGATTTTGCTAGGGATTGCACGATCCATGCATCCTTGTAGTGCTCATAGAGTGCACTTGTAAAGGTTTCTGCATCTTGGGCAGCGTTAACTTTAGCATGGGGGCTGTGAAACTCACCACTTCTGTGTTAAGTATGGTGAAGTTTTCTTTAGAAAAGTTTTTTACTGTGGTTTCTTTAGTTGGGGGTGGTGGTGGAGTGTGGACATCCAGAGTGATTAGTTTATGGTCTGATCTAACCAGTGATGGTTAGACGGTTACTGAGGAAATCTTCTTCCAGGACCCCTCTAATTCCCCTTGTAAATGACTGCATATATAAGTGCCACTGTCCCTCTGTCACAGTACGATTTCATCGTATTATCATGCTTGAGTTTGTGTTTTTGCTTCCTGCCTTGCATCTCCACCACAAAATTAACATCAGCTACCTTTTTTACAATGGTAAAATTATCCTCCTATGATACCCCTGGTTTACTCTGTCCCACAGATTTAAAACAAACATTCCTTTTATCTTTCCTCCCGCGTTCTCACTGTGCTGGCATTCCAAACCTTTCAGTCTGCTTGATGCTTCTTTTACCGCTCCGTGATGTTCCTAAGCGTAGTCCTGACATTCACCACATATGCCTCAGTAGGCTCCTTATGGAAATCACATTCACTTCACTTTCCTTTCATCACAAATTGTCCAAGGGGTCCTCTCACCCTATTATCATGAAGTAGCTCAAATGGCAAGAATACTGGATTCCTGGATTACTTCTCTGAATGCAAAGAGGAGATGGGGGCAGGTACTTGTCCCACTCCCACTTAAAACTGGTGTGCAAATTCTCTTAGCATGGTCCTGAGAGTAGTGTTAAACCTCCTCACCAAACCATCTGAATATGGTTGCTATTGGAGAGTTTTGTCTGCTTTATCCTACTCTACCACTTAGTAGAGGGCAAAGCCATCACTTTGGGGAACCTAGTAGTAGTGTCTACCACCACCAAGAAAGATTTCTTGCTTGTGATATTTGACATACCAACAAGCCCCACAATAACTATGGCTACCCTCTAAAACAGGTCTTCAGCAGCAGATAAAGTCATAAAAGCAGCCTTAGCTTTGTCTCTTGCTTTGCCAACCTTTTACCCTGCTCACAAATCTTGCAGCACCCTCTGACATCTTTTGAAATGACTGCCAAAAAAAACTTCAAAAGCATTCCTTTTATATGTGTTATGCCCAAGAACACAGAAAATAGAATATTGTGAACTAGTCCCCCAGATATGTCAGATGGTAGGGCATTGGGACTACCAACTGCTGTATTACTCTTCTTTCCAGACCTCCTTCAGCATTCCAGTATACAGCACCACCCCTTTGGTTACCTCTGTCAAGTTCTACATAATTCGATAATTGTCGTCAGCTGTGCATCAAATTCAGACTTGTTGATCACAATCATCTCTTCCCCTGACTTATCTCTTTCCAGAGGAGTTATGGTACCGTTTGACAGCTGTGATTCAGGACCAGGCTTTCTGCCATGACTTGTTTCCCGTGGCTGCTGAAAACATGGATATTGGACATGTCTCTTTCCCTGCTATGTTTCTCATCTGATTATCTCCATGCCCAGCTGCATGTAACTGCATGTAGATAAGATCTCACCCACCCACACCTTCTCTTTCATCCCAAACACCGATATTTCTCCATCTCCTCCCCTTCTCCATTTTGTTTTCCCTTTCCAGCTTCTCTTTTAGCTCAGCACCATCTTCTGACTCTGAATCCTTCTTCTGTTATACTCTGCTTTTGTGCTTCCCTAATTTAATGCCTTTTTTGCTATACTAAACCACTATCACTTTATATATTAAGTGCTATTTTCCATTATGTCTTTTTTATCTCACTGCTCAAAGTTAAATTATAAATAGTATTTATATTGCTGTCATGCTGTCTCTGTGCATTATCGGTGTGTCTGTGAAAATCTACATTGCTGTGTACCATGAAAATTGTACCTTGATATGTATCCAATATTTACTGCACATCCACCATGTACCACTTTAACTCTCATCCGTTTATATTTATCTACATTGATCTTTAATGTAGGGGGTATATAATAAAAATAAATAAAGGGGCTGAAAAGACTCTTGGGACCCAGTCAGATGTTCCCAGTAAACAAAAGTAATAAATAAATAAAAGTCCTGCATCATCAGTGTGATTACCTAATAGAACATCAGCTGGGTTATCATCAAATACAGTCATCACTTGTGTGCCTACCTGACTAACTTCCCAGTCAAAATGAATTCTGGCTAGTGGCACCTAAATTTCTAATCCTTAAATGGAATGGAATGCCTGGAAATCCCTAACAACTGAAGGTTTAACAATAATTATGTCTGAAGCAGCCTCCTTCTTAACAATGGTTTCTTTACCCTCTGCCAGGATATGGTGCAGGCCCTTCTGATAATCTGAAGCAGCTGCAGTTTCAGATAGCTTATGACTACTGTGATGCTACACCTGTTTGCTAACAAATCTGGCTCTCATTCCCAACCCTGTCATTGTGGGCATTTGGAGCATACATGCCCCAAATGGGTATGCTGAAAACACATAACCCAAATACTTGACAAGTGGTGTAGACTGCTGACCTCCTCTAGGGGATAAAGAGGGTTACACATACTCAAAGACTCACCAGACAGTGTGTTTTTTCTGGTAGAGGCCAGAGAAACTAATGTGCATGCTGTAAAGAGAGGGACACAGCTGCTTGGAAGGAAGTTAATTTGCAGAAGTAAGAGGTTATCCTCTGCAGTCACCCCATTTCACGCCCTTCCCTATCACTTCACCAAGTTCATGCAGGGGCTAGGTCCAAAAGAAAAAAAATCTCAAACAACCCTATAATGGCTATCTGTATGATGGCCCCTCCTGGTTGACCCTGACCCCAGTGTCAAGGAATGGACCAGCCAAGAGAGGTCATCCTTTTTGCTAATTTCATCAGCAGTATTTATACTCCCAATCTATTAACCAGAGTCTCAAGTCTCAAGCAATGTATCAAGTGCCTGGACCCTTATCATAATGCCTCACAGCATTTCTAAAGTAACAAATTGACATCCATTTACCCAAATATGGAAGTAAATGGTTATCTCTGTAATTAAATAATTAATACTGCCCTGCCTTTCTCCTATGTACTCTATCCATTTTTCTACAAGTTTCATGAGTAAGTTAAAAACAATTCCAATAAAACATTCTGATCTTCCCATAATCACTATTAGTCATCTTAAGGCACACTTTGCCTCATCTATGAGCAGATGAGATAATAAAACCTGAGTTGTTTCCCCTTGTCATTTGGTGCTGATTACATATGCACCCAAATGCCTAAAAAACTATCAAAGTCATTCCCCTGTCTTTATACTGAGCAAAGAATTCAGCATTGACCTTTCCATTTAACCTGTTTCCATCCCTGTTGCTCATGTGCCCTTGGAGCAGTGTAATTATTTCTCGTTCATGTTGATGATGCTTCTCCCTCCCTGCACCTTCAGCTGCTGATTCTGTTCCTCTTCTGTAGCCATGGCTTCTCTATATTCCCTTTCCCACTTTGTACGTCACACTGTTTCCATTCTCTTTGCTGCTTTGAGGCATCTCGTTTCCAGATTCGACTTTTCCAGTTCATCAGAAATTGTAGTAAGTTGCTTTGCTGCATGATCTCTACTGACCGCTACTACCAGGATATCTATAGTTCCAGAAGGCTGAATTCTAGCCACGCTCAAGACAGTTATCATCTCATCTTTGGTCATACCAGCAGGTTGGATTAATTTCAGCTTGCAGTTTTTTAATCAGCTAAGAGACTGGTAGTCTTTCGTACTCTACGGAGTTCATTTTTTCTTGTTTCCTAAATTGCCTGTCTGCTAAATAAAATAAATCTTATTTTATCTTATTTATTTATTATCTTACATTTGTTTACTGGGAAAGTCCAATTGGACACATGTCCTTTTTCAACAGAGGCCCGGGAAGAAAAGCTCACCATTGAAACATACAGAAATGCAATATATAAATAGAATATATAGGACACAGAAGTTAAAATACTATCTAGATACAGTTTGTCCAAGCAGTTATACATGCAGACTAGTTAAAGAATATCACAGTTTAGCTAATACACAGTAATTCTTAACCTAATCAATAGAATCAGAAGATTAACAATAAGTAGACAGGTATGCAAGGTATGCAAGGTATGGTGCTGTAAATTTATCTTGCAACTGCAAGGGTGCACACATTTTCTGGAAACAAAACTGTTTTGCAGGCCATAGAAATTTAGTTCACAATATAACCACACCACTTTAATCCAAATTATATATCACAGACAGAGCCATCAGTCTCAGGATCTGCATCACTACCTCAATGTATATGTAATGAACAGTTGTACAATCCCACATGCTATTAGTTTGTATGTGGACAGGGACTGCAGTCTCATGATCCACACTCCTTCTTTTTCCAGCTTTTCCCGGTTAGGGGTCACCACAGCGGAACTCCGGTCTGCTAATGATTGGCAGTAGATTTTTTGCAGGTGCCGAGGTGCCAGCTCAATGCCCAACCTTCAATGAAGGCACACCCATTCTACGCATGTCTTTCGAATGCCACTCGACAGTGGGGAGGACATGCAGACTCCACACAGAAGGCACTCCAGCCGAGAATCAAACGGGAGAACCTCTTGCTGTGAGGCAACAACGCTACTGCTGCGGCTTAGTCTCATGATCCACACTACTGATACCAATTAATATGTCATGAATGGGTGTATAAATCCTGTCAGCAATTAATAGATGATAGTGGCTATGGTATCTTGATCTCCAAGTATCCATCAAATTAATATACAAGGTCTATTGTCTTTAAGACGTGTATGGTAAATGTGCACTGCTGACATGGGTGATAACTCTTGTCACACCCATGTAAGCTTTATGCTGTATAGCTGCATTTCAGTGTTATAATCAATGGTTCCCCAGAATCTCATCCACTTCTGAGCTCACTGCCTCCTAGTGCAATCTTATCAACAATACTTGAAACCTAATCAAAATGATTTTGTACTAAAACACTAAAACACATATATTTTACATGAGAATTTAAAGATACCTCTCCAGTTCCGACACCCCTTTCCTGTCTTTACCGCAATGTTGCCATCAGCTAGACCCCACTTGTATACCACAAGCAAGATTATTGATTACTCAAAAATAAATCTAACAAAATATTGATATGGTAGCAACAGCTTCATCAGTCACTCTTAGCACACCCAGTTCTGTCCATATACCATTAAACTAATAAAGGTACAGCTTCAAGCACTTAAAACTTAATAATAAAATCATTTAATTAAAATATGTAAAAACTTGGAATAAAAGAGTTAAAACTAAGCAGTATATAGCAGTTATATACTTGCACAAAGAAAATACAAACATGTAAAAAAATTGGAATAAAAGAGTTAAAACTAAGCAGTATATAGCAGTTATATACTTGCACAAAGAAAATGCAAAATAAATTGTTTTAAACAGACAAATATCATACAGTAAAACTATATTTAACCGCTTATCTAGACCTCTTTTTAACAGTGGCTAATGATCAAATTGATTTTCTATGTACAGTAGAAAGTCCAAACAGCTGTTTATAAATCTACAAAGATGATGGACTCCAATGTGAGCTCTCTCCACAAATCCACCCCATTTACATGGTCCAAAAGTTAACACAAATTCCATAAATTATTTAAAACACCAGTACATGAAACACCAACCCACACAACAGTAGCCTAAGACTTTCACTGCAGTGTTAAGGTGGAAAGGCTCCATCCACACCTTCACATTCCTTTAATTAAATATACTCATTTCACAGTCACACAACTGTGGCAAAAGGAGAGACATAACCTGCAAGTATGAACACACTACCTGCACAAAATGTGATACTGTAGTCTTATTAGCTGCATAGTAAAAGCAGCTGGGGAAATGTCATGTCTGGGAATCAAAAATATAGAAAAATGGCCAAATAGATATTGAACACTCACTGGGAGGACATGTAAGATATAGTAATAAAAAGATGTAAAAATAAAATGTTAGGGACAGTAGTAAGAAAATGCAAATAAATGGTTTTGAACAGACAAATGGCATACAGTAGAACTATATTTAACAGCATACCTGGGCCCGTTTTTAACAGTGGATAATGATATAATTGATTTTCTATGTATGTCTCACTAAAAAATCCAAACAGCTGTTTGTAAATCTTCAGAGACAATGCAATCCAACTTGAACTGTCTCCACAAATCCAATCTATTTGCATGGTCCAGAAGTAAGGCAATAACTAAATGTAACATTCTCTCTCCCTTCTTAAAAGATCCACAGGAGGTATTCCCTGTTTTACTTCATACTGGGGAGATGCTTTACCTGTATAAATAGTGCTTAAGTCCTGCAAACCAGTATCCCAATAAGGTAATGTATTTTTTAACCTGAAAGCACTGCAAATGTGTATTATTTTGAAAAGCCTGAATAAGTTTGTCTAACACTTCCACAGCATTTCCACTGAAATCAGTCACATACCCAATACTTCCTGTATTTCATACATTTTATATGTTGTAAGATTTATAACAAGCTCAGTCATTACTAAAAAGAAATATTTATTATTTACATTAATTTAATACCACTTCTCTACAGTCTAGTGGAAAACAACTCTGAGAATAGTTCCTGTAAAATAATTTTTGTCACAGTGTGGTTTAGATGAAAAAATAAATCTTAAGTAAGTGCATGAATAAATTCATCTGTGAGTGGCTGAAAACACAGAAGATGGCTCTTCAGTGATCTTATAGTAAGTACCATTAAGCAGTGCATGAGTCATGAGTCCCCCATACAATCAATGGGAAGGTGGAGAGAGTGAACCATGAGTCCTAGAGTCACTATCTGGGCACATCTTTGTTTGATCCTTGAAGTTTTTGCAAAAGACAGTATTCTGTAGAAACTCATGACCTAAAATACACTTACATATGTTTCTAACCTTGATGTTAAAAGTTGACATCATTATTTACTGGCCCTACTTTCAGTAGGTTGGGCCACCACCTTTTCCTTCTTCCTTATCATGGAATTTGAATTCCTCTAATGGAAGAACCCCTTCAAAAATAAATTTATTAAGCATTTCCATTAATGGCCAAAGGTCTTGTAGATATCACATAGCTCCTTAAGTTGGTCTAACCACCGCATATCACACACAGCTCATAGGTGTCCTGGGTGGGGATCATGCAACAGCAATGACGATAATTCCACAACTCTTGTCTACAGTAATCAGATACTGCAAAGATAACACACCACTCCCTATTTAAGAAACTAAGGCTCAAATTAATAATTATGCTCATTTTTAACATTAAATTCAGCAATAGATGGAACTGGATTTTGGGTTAGGCTTGTAGATTTTCTCTAATTGGAATATTTATATATACTATATATAGATATCATTCTGTTAAGAGAACGCCACCATGTAAATGTCATAAAAGTATACATATTTCCACATTGCTTGAAATATTTTAAATATTCTTGTTTCTTACCCCTTTTCTAAGTGTATTTACTTTTTATTTGCTTTTATTATCATATGATGTATTGTCACTTTTCTATTGATTTATTTTTATCGTATTACGCACTTTGTTCCTTTGGAGCCTGAGCTATAACTGGAAAGAGTCCATCGACCTGTCACCAAATTTCAAATAAATAAATAAAATGAAAGTAAGATTTTTTAGCAATGGGTCTTGATTTGAAATAACTAAACATTCAATCACAGATGAGGTTCCCAATCATAGCCTGCCTAAAATATCAGGGGGCATGGTTAAGAAGCAGAGGGAAGAATTGTAAAGGTGCTGCTATGCCCAAACAGGAGAAAAGTAGAGTAGTGTAGGCAAGGTGCTAAAGATGGTTCTGGAAACCTGACACATTACATCAGTAGGAACAAGGTTTGAGAGGAGGATGGAACATGGGAGTAGACCTCATAAGTACATTAGAAGATGCAAATAATTTAGCCGGCTCATAATTTTCAGCTGTGGCTCCTACACAGGTGTATAAGATGCCAGATAATAATTATCTCTTTAAAGGCAAGTAAGCCAGGAATTTATGTTAAAAGAAGGTCAAGCTTACTTAAGAACATTGCTACTTACAAGTGCAAAGCAAAAACCAAAGCAGCCAGTATTCAGCAAATCCCTTTCCCAGACATCTTAATTCCACAACAGAAAACTACAACACAAGTAGCAAATCCAGGCAGAATGAACCTTCAAACCACACCCAAACACCCAAAACAGAATTAATATGTAAACCAGCTACAGTTAAGACCAGAAGAAAATTTTTGTATAATCTGTAGGATCGGAGATCTTGGACAATCTGCTTCCTGTTTGCCTCAAAAAACGAATAGACTATAACATCTACCCATTAATTCTGATTTTAAATAGAAGCTTGAACGAAGGTACATTTCCTTCTCTGTGGCAAGAATTAAAAATGTACCTCTGTTTAAAGGTGGATAATGTCGCAAAGTTGAAAATTGACTAAGTTCTATACTTAGTCCACTTTCCAAAATACTTGCATTTTACTGCTGCTTCCTACACAGAACTCAAGCAGTAACCTGGTACAGCTGCATATCTGTGAAATTCATACCGAATACTGGAGTACGCCAAGGCTCTAGTCTAGATCCATTACTTATCAATCTTTTTCCCAATAATATGCAGTTCCACACCAAAAGTGAAAAACTGATCCAATATGCTGAATAACTCTACCATTAAACATATTGCCCAAATACAGCTATCAGCAACCAGTTGTAATCATCAGTCAAAGCTTCTTTCCCTATGAAAGATTAAGACCTGGCACTTGCTCCCCCCCCCCCACCACCACCACACAAACACAGTGCCTAAATGGTTAAACATAAATTATTGAAAACACCAGTACATGAAACACCAACCCACACAACAGTAGCCTAAGGCTTTCACAGCAGTATTAGGGTGGCAAGACTCCTTCCACACCTTCACATTCCTTTAATTAAATATACTAATTTCACAGTCAGACAACTATGGAAACAAAGAGAGAGACCCCGCAAGGGTAAACACACTAGCTGCACAAAATGTAATACTGCAGTATTATTAGCTGCATAGCAAAAGCAACAGAGAAAATACAATATCTGGGAATCAGAAATATGGGAAAAATTGTCAAACAGATACTGAGCACTCACAGGGAGGGCATGCAAGATACAGTAATAAAAAAAAATACTTAAAAATAAAATGTCAGAGACAGTAGCCATCCAACACTAATAAACGGAGCATCTCAGCAGTCATAAGAAATTGGAATTAATGCTGGTACTGTAGATCAGAGTGCGTGATATTTCTTTAAGAAGCATTTCAGTCAGTGGGCACGTGCATATAAGTACTGAGCACGTGCAGGCAAGAGTGCCATTTTGAATGAGCAGCCAGACTGAAAGCATGCATGTATGTAGTCAGTCAGTTAGTTCAAGTTCCATGTTCCTGCTATCCATTCTGATATATTTGTATGCAATAAACTACTTAAATGAACACCCAAGCCTCATCGTCTTCTTAATGCATATAAGACGAGTGACATGGTGTTAGAATGGGATTCAGAGTCACAGCCATGAGGCAACTGGTTAAAGCTGGAGGAATACATAGGAGTGGATCATCCCTATTGCTCAAATGACTCACAAAACAGGTCAGAAATAAATTCCAGGTACTAAAACTGGCTTAAATGATTTCTTTCACTACAGATATAAAATGAAGCACTCAGAATGCTCAAAACAAATTTCTTATTAAACAAAAGGTCCAAGACCGCAACATATTGATGAAAATATTTGAAATAATTATGAAGGAGTTTGAAACAAAATCTGAATTGCATAAAATGTACAAAAAAGAGAAAATTACCATATTTTTTCCATATGTACTACTTTTCCACATTAACTAAAGCTATTCAAAATATCTGCAGTGTGTAAAATGTTTGCAAGTGTGTGCAGTATTACAGTGTAGTTAATTCACAAAGTACAGTTATTTCAAACAATATTTCACAAAGTATAGTCTTTCAAAGAGTTTATTGTACATTTGAATATTATTATATGTACCTGGTGTGTGTGCATGTTCATACATAATTATACAAGCTTATGATTCCATTGTGTTTTTCTATAATTTGTAGGCATAGCAGAAGGATTTCGCAGACCAGCGTGATAACACTACTGCAGATAATTGGAGAGTGTTTGAGCAGGAATATGATATTTTCATACAAGCTGTTTTTTCTGACAAAAATACATGGACAAAAACATTTATTCTGCTTAATTTAGCTGCTTAAGAGGCCATTGAAACAGAGCATCCATTTGCGTATGCACCTGCTGTGTTTGCAGGGGAGGGGGAAGACCACCATATTATGGTACCGGCTGAAAAGCGGGAAGACCCTGAGTGCTTAAAACGTAAATTTAGAGGCACTTATTTTACACAAGGGATTAAAAGCCTGTGAAACTTTTGCAGCATATGTAACTGGCTTGAGAAATAAAGCTAAAATGTGCAGATATGGTGATTTGAGAGATGAGCTGATAAAAGACAGGCTTGTGTGTGGAATTAAAAATGAGACAGTGAGAAAGAGTTTGTTTACAGAAAGGCACACATTCCAGTACCTTCCACAGCTCATGTAGATAGTATGCAGCAAAAGGTTAAGAGACACAGGCCAAAGAACATGGTTCCTATGAAACCCAGAGCTACTTCAGAAAGGCCTAAGGTGCATGCAGCAGAGCACAGGGGAGGCTCAGCAAAACCCATAGCAAACCTCATAGTTATCTATCATAATTGTGATGGTAATCATGAACCCAGATGAGAAAAGTACTTGGCTTCTGGTCAGCAGTGTCATTTCAAAAGGTTTTGTAAATCAAATAAGGCACATTATTTTATTATCAGGGCATTTCAAGAAGTGAGTCAATCAGTTAGAAAGCTGCAACCCTACTTTTGATGTTAATGGTGTGTCTGTGTTTTATGAAACAGTCAATGCAGCAAATTTGCAAGCAAAGAACAAAATCTTTTTTACTGTTTGGATTAATGAGACTGCTAAAGAGCTCAAATAGATACTGGTTTAAAGTGCAATGTAATGTCAGAAGAAATGTTTGCTAGAGTAAAAGCTACAGAGCAACTTAATTTGACAAAGTGTGTGAAGTTTTTTGCTTATGGTGATGAAGAGATTCAAACCGAAGGCTCAGTAGTGCTTTCATATTACTTTGCTGGGAACAGCTATCACTTGCAATTTTATGTAGTCAGGAGACAACTCAGTCATTACTAGGCTTCAGAGACAGTTTGAAAATGAGACAGCTTTCATTTAATAAAGAAGTCTGCCATGTAAGCCTGAATGGCAAAAGCTCAAGTTTCACTCAAACTATTTTTACTGAGTATGCTGATATTTTTGCAGACAAACTAGGCAAACGACCAGTTGTGTACTCTATAAAGTTAGATCCAGAGGTCAGCCCAGTTATCAGACCAGCACAGAAAGTTCCAGTAGCTATGCAGAATAGAGTCAAAGCCGATTTAGACAGAATGGTGCAGCTAGGACTAATTTGCCCAGTAGAAGAACCTATTGTATGGGTATTCCCCATGGTAGTAGCTCATAAGAAAGGCTCAGATGATATCAGAATATGTATTGATCCAAGAGATGTGCATAAAGTATTAAAAATGCCTCATCATCTAGTGCGCACAGTTGAAGAGGTTGCTGCCCTCATGACAAATGCCACTGTTTTTTCTGTCTTAGATGCAAAGAGTTCATTTTGGCAAATTTTACTTGACCGAAAATCTTCTTTGTTGACCACATTTGGTACGCCATTTGGAAGATACAGATTTCTGAGTATGCCTGGAATAAATATTGTCACTGAATTATTTCAGGATGCAATGGAACAATTTCTTTCAGGCTATCCATGTGCTATTATAGTAGATGATATTCTGGTAGGAGGCAATGGTGAAGTCAAACATGATAAAAACCTAAAGAAAGTTCTAGAAAGAGCATGTGAAGTGAATCTTAAGCCGAATCCTTGGGAGTGCAGATTCAGGCTACAAGAAGTTACTTATGTTGGTCACTTGTTTACCAGTTCAGGCTTATGACCAGATTCTTCCAAGCAAACAGCAATTCTTGAGACACCAGCTACAGACAATGTTCAAGCCCTGCAACATTTTCTTGGCATGGTCAACTATCTAGGCAAGTTCATTCCAGATTTAAGCCAACTTCCATCTCTCTTAGCAGAGCTGACATGCAAAGATGTCATTTGGTCATGGTTAAAACAGCACCAAAGAGTATTTGATGTCCTGAAACAGAAAATTGCTAGTCCACCAACTCTCAGCTACTATGATATTCACAAACCAATTAGTCTTTCCTGTGATGTTTCTAAGTTTGGTCTAGGTGCAGTCATTCTTCAAGAGGGTAGACCAGTAGCCTGTGCATCAAGAACTCTTACCCAAATGAGATGTGTTATTCCCAGATTGAGAAAAAGCTTTTGGCGATTGTCTTTGATTGTTCAAAGTTCCGTGATTATATTTATGGCTGACCTATCCAGATTGAAACTGATCACCAACCTTTAGTCATTATTTTGAGAAAGCCTCTGCATACAACTCCTGCTAGATTGGAATGCATGATGCTCAAATTGCAGAAGTACAATTTCAATCTTGTTTACATGAAAGGCAAACTTCTTTATCTTGCTGATACCTCATCCAGACTGCCCAGGGAAATGACAGAATGGCATAACAATGAGCAACTTAATTTTGAGGTCATGGAAGTCTTTCTTCCACACATTTTGATGAGCTCAGAACTCACGCAGCTTCAGATCCAGTTCTCCAGAAGCTAAACCTCTTTATCAGTGGAGGATGGCCTTCAAAACAAGCTTGTTTACCAGTAGAAGTGCAGCAGTATTTTCCATACAGAGATGAGATTTTGTCAGGCAACAGTATCATCATGACAGGTCCTAAAGTGATTGTTCAAAAATCCTTGCAACAAGAGTATATTCAGATTTTGCATTGTGGCCACACAGGAACTGATTCTACCAAAAGAAGGGTGAGAGGCCTAGTATTTTGTCCTTCTATGTCAAGAGATAACGACAAAGTACTTTCATCTTGTTCAGTATGTAATAGTACAAAGCCACATCAAAAATCGAGAGTAGCCACAGATATCTGAGTGGAATGGTCAACATTACTTGGTGTTAGTTGACTAATCTTGTTCAGTATGTAATAGTACAAAGCCACATCAAAAATCGAGAGTAGCCACACATATCTATGAGTGGAATGGTCAACATTACTTGGTGTTAGTTGACTATTATTCAAATTGGTTTGAGATTGGCCTACTTCCCAACCTAACTTCCAGTACTGTCATTACTAAGTTGAAGAGAAATTTTCATGTCCATGGTAGTCCACACTGAGTTATTTCTGACAATGGTGCACAGCTTATAAATCAGTAATTCAAGAAATGTTCAGAAGCGTGGGACTTTATCCATATTACTAGTAATCTGGAATATTCATATTACAAGTAGTCCTAATACCATCAATCAAAAGGCTTGGCTGAACATGTAGTTCAAAGGGCAAAACAGCTGTTAGAAAAATTTAGACGTGGCAATACTGATGTTTTTCTAAGCATGTTAAATCTCAGAAACATTCCTTGTAATAATCATCTTGGTTCACCTGCCCAGAGACTTATGTTGAGACAAACCAGAACCACATTACCCAATCAACAGTAAGTTATTGGTTCCATGTGCTAAAAACAATGAAGCAGTGAAAGCCCAACTGTTGAAGAAGCTTTTGTCCTAGAAGTCTCACTATGATACAACCAGCAAATCACTCAGTTCATTGAAAAACGGGGACTCAGTGAAGACACAGAAGTCAAAAGGTTTTGATCTCATCAGATTTGTGAAAAGTTTGTGTCAGAAGCCGAGATTGTACATTGTGGAATCACAAGAAATGGAATTCAGATGAAATCAGAAGCATTTGTTACCAGTGTGCAAACCAGTGTTAGAGCATCTTGCCTATGACAAAGGCTCTAGTTCTCAGAATAACTTGTCCAATGTTCCTGTTTCAGTTCCTGAGAAAATTCCTAAGTCCCCAAGCAGAACATTCCCCAGTGACTGTCCCTGTTGCTAATCCCAGTCCTAGCTATTATATTATGAGATTAGGTTGCATCTCAAAACCTAGTTCCAGATACACGGCAACCTGGACATGACTGTTGTTTTCTTTATTAGTGTCTGTATAATTGCATGCCGATTGAAATGTCATTGCTTATATGAGACAGCTCAGTAAAGAGGGAGGATGCAGTTCAGAGTGCATGATATATCTCTAAGAAGTATTCCAGTCAGTGGGCACATGCATATTAGTACTAAGCACGTGCAAGCAAGACTGCCATTTTGAGTGAGTAGCCAGAGTGAGAGCATGCAAGTATGTAGTCAGTCAGTCAGTTAGTTAGTTTAAGTTCAATGTTTCTACCATCCATCCTGATGTATTTGTATGCAATAAACTACTTAAATGAACACCCGAGCTTCACTGCCTTCTTAATAAACATAAGACGAGCAACAGGTACCTCTTTGCCTACCGCTCCCTCAGTTACTAAGATACAACAATGGTACTGCATTCATATGCCAAAACAGTAAGGAAACCTGATAGCTACTTTGGCTGACACTTACAGACTATGCTACCATGGGCTAATGTCATTTTTGGACTGCACAACACAACAGACTTTTTGTAGTTCATAGGTAACTACTACGTTAGCTGTCCTTGTGAGCCATTTTAAGCCAAGCCAAATTATTTTCCAAATATGAGAATCAAACCCTGTAATTTGTGTACCAGAGGCAAACACCTTAACCATTATACCAACCACCAAGTATGTTAACTCCTCTGTATTACTGTTATTTGTTAGCCAACCTTACATATTGAATTACCAAAATCCCTTTTCCAAATAGTACCACAAGTCAAGACAAAAGGACACAGTGCTGCAAACACTAACTCTATCTTCTAGCTTAACCCTAACCTGCAAATACTTGCATATATACACTACCCACTGTAATGCAGTCTTGCACACTTCCACGACTGCCACCTTTTCAGTCCAACATTCATTTCCCTGCATACTCTTATACTAGCACTAAATAAGACTGAATTTAAACAAATGTGATTTACACAAATATGATGTCATAATTTGTGCTGTCACTCAATTTTACACTCACAAAAAAGTGTTGATGAAATCAGTTATCACCAAAATAAATGTCAACTACAGATAGAGAGAAAATGAGATAGATATATCTGTATACACACACATATATTTATATGTGTGTGTGTGTGTGTGTATATGTATGTAGTGCGACCTTGGAGTTAGAATATTTAAGTAGGGGGTGAGGGGTTTAGGGGGGCTTGTCCCTCTTTATATAATAAGGGTAGGTGTGTGTGCTTGTTTGCTTGTGTGCGTGTGTGTTGTAATGGTGTTTGCAACTGTTGGGAGTTTGAATTTCGTGGTTTTGCGGTTTCGGGATGTAGGGCTTTGTGATTGTGTGGTTTCGAGTATTTGAATTTTCTGCTTTATGGGCTCGAGATTCTGTAATTTGAGATTTCAGAATTTCGACCTTATAAAGTGAATATATACATATATATATATATATATATATATATATATATATATATATATATATATATATATATATATTAATCTACACACACATATATATATATATATATATAAGTCCCCAGTAATATGAATGTCAACATTCCAAATATTGACTGAAAAAGATCATAAGTACAGAAAAGCATCAGTATTAAATGTCAACAGTTACTGGCATTATCAAAGTTGTGAAGGAGATACAATCCTCTTGATAATTACAGTTCCTTTAAAAAAAACTCATGGTTTGTATGTATATTATTCTGTGTATCTACAGTATGTAAGGAGGTTTACAGAGAATATAAATGACTGAGAACATACAACAGTGGGGTTTATGGGGTCTTTCTTTTCCTCACTGCTGTGTGACCTTGAAGATGCTATGTATAATTAAAGGGAGGGCACAGCCCCCAGATGGGGAGTGCAGGGGGGTGGCGGCTTGCCCACTTCAGTAAAATACATTTTTTTTTGTGTGTGTTTTGACAGTGGTGGTAGTAAATAAGAAGGTGGTACATTGCTAAGTCTGCAATGTGCACTGTCACTGTTGATTTTTATTGCTGTCTTTTTCCTCCTTACAATGTTTTTGTATTGATATATGGATTTACGAAACTGTTAATTTTACATATTATTAAGTATTCCCAGACTAAATTGCAGTGGGTCTTGGTCTTTTTGCATAGGTTTTTAAAATTACATTAGTGGAACACAAGCATTATTGTCCAAGTCGCATAAAAGGTATTTCTTTAAACATTTGACTTTCTCACACTTTCATCACTCTTTGAAGTGTATTCCTCCCAAATAACCTTGAACTCTGACTGCTATTGTATTGGCCTATATCTGTACCATCTTCAGAAACAGTAATGTATGAAGATGCAACATGGCACAACAGATCTCCTTAAAGAAGGAAACAAAATAAGTACAGCATATTTCTGCAACCCAAACACCAAATAATGCATGTTAAGTTGTCTGCCAATGTAATTTCAAATCACTTCCTTTCCAAGACCCTATAGTTATAGGAGCAAGCCTGTCCCATAAACATTGGCATATAGTTTTCTAATATCTGAAGAACAGGCTAACATTTTGAAGAGGTTAGACTATTCAGGGAATACACAGCTGTAACTTAAAGATAATATAACTTAACTGATTATCTTTAAAGATGTTGGTATATTTTCATTTTTTCTAAAAGTTACACAATTATGACACAGCCATCTTAGATATATCTCCCAGAGCTAATCAAGAGTTCAAAGCTGTAAGTGAATTTGTTCCTTAAAACACATTGCAACATGTTCTGCAAATTGCAAGGAACTTATTGGTATCAAAAATTTTAAAAGAAATACGGGAACAGATTCAAAAAGATTTGCTCTTTGTATAAGTCACTTTCTCTTGTTCATAGGTTAATAGGTGATTACTAGTCTAGCATCCCTAGGAGTCTTTCTTTAAGCCTAACCATGTTTTCCCATTTGTAAATGACAGGATAAATTATCCATGGGCATCTAGTTGGTTTAGGTGACAAAGTGTTTACACGCTGCCTGGGGTCAACAGGGGCATAGGTTCCAGTCCAGGGGTAATATTCTAGTTCCCCATCCAACGTTCCAGGTTGAATATGAACAGTGTCAGAGATGACTCTGCTTAACATGGATGAGAATCCTATTCCAAAGTAGGGATACCTGTCCTTCCAACATGCTTTATGTATGTTACAAATGAGGTTTAGATCCTTTGATCAGTTATTTCTAATGCTGTTAGACTTGCGGATGTTTAGCAAGTCCATCAGAACTGGATCAAATGATGCCTTACAAGCCAGGCACAGATCACTTCTCAGTAGTCCAGAGAAGAATGAAGTGAGAAGATAAGGCTTTAAGGCAGTCTGCATATTTGGTGTACTTATTTTTATCAGAAACCTCTGCAGGCATTTCAGTTGTTGCATATGCTTTATCTTCTACATACTGAAGGGAACATTGTGCTCAACGAGTGGGCTAATGACAGGACATTGATATCCCTGAACCTGGATGCCATGTCCTTTCTTATAAGTTGCACAGTATAGAACAATTTCCTTACAACAGTAGTCTCCTAATGGACAAAGGCCAAATCATTGACCACATATGTTACTAAGTCCCTAATTATTGGGTCTATTCTTAAGGGTGTACTGTCTATGTGGTAATTCCCCAGTGGCCAACTTTAAAAACTTTTTCCAACTATAGACCAGGCTCCAGAGGATAAAAATATATATATATTTTGCATTCAGTTTTACACCATGACTCTGGTACCAATTAGTATATTGCAACATGCCCTCCTGAAAAAATTAGTGTCATTGAGTGGTTCTTTAACCTCACCAAACTTGCAGTCATCCACAAACTCAGCCAACCATAAATCTTTAATATTAGATTTGACTTCTGAAAAGTAGATGCCAAAAACAAGAGGCCCCATCAACAAGTCCTGAGGTCCTCTGCTAGGACTGACCTTTTTGTCCAATAGCTTATAATTGCTACAGTAAAACTGAAATGTAACTGTGTGGAATACAGTGATTTCTGGGATCTACCTCTTTTTTTATTTTTTTTTTATTTATATACTAATTTTTGCATCTCGTATGTGATAGCTAACATTTACTGCTTTGGTTTGTGTTGTATTGTATTGCATTGTATAACATCTTGTAAGGTTTATTTAGAGTTTTCTCCCCAGGCCTCCTTTAAAAAAGGGGCCTGTCATGACCCATTTGGACTTTCTTGGTAAATGAGTGCTAATAACTAAATAAATGCATTTTGTGGAGGTAGAATACCCCATTCTGACTTCCTGTGTCCTATCCACAATCCAATGTGCTATCCAGTGGTGTAAGCCTGCTTTATACTTAGGTCTTACTGTAGACTTGAGTGACTTACACTCACAGCTTTTGAAATCTGGCTCACACTGAAGTACTAATAATCCACATAGGTAACCTGAACTTAACTAGAGAACTAGCTGTTACAGATATTCTGTACAGAGTATGATACCATAATCATAAAGGGGGAAAAGGCACATTTGCTGTGAGATGAAAGAAAAATTAATTGCTCACAATACCTATTTGTTATTTAATCTATACTAATGGTGTTTTCCACAGTGGTGCACTGGCAGTGTTGTTGCCTCACAGCAAGAGGTTCTCCCGTTCGATTCTCAGCTGGAGTGCAGGGAGTGCCTTCTGTGTGGAGTCTGCATGTCCTCCCCGTGGTTGGGTGGGCATTTGAAAGACATGCGTAAATGGGCGTGCCTTCTTTGAAGGTTGAACGTTGAGCTGGCACCTCGGCGTTCATGAAAATCTACTGCCAATCATTAGCAGACCGGAGTTCTGCTGTGGTGACCCCTAACCAGGAAAAGCTGAAAGACAACAACTGAAATGTGAAAATGAAATGTAGTACATAGTTCTGTTTGCTTTAATAGTATGCCAATGGTTTTCAGAGCAACTACAAAATCTAAATGAGTATTTTGCACTCCCCAAAAAATGACGAATAGAAGCACTATAAAACAAATGATAAAGTCAAAACAATAAAATCATAAAAATATTCATTACCATTTGTTTTTAAACCACTTGTCCTAGTAAAGACTATGGTGGTAGTAAGCTAAGAAGGGAAGGTCAGACTTTCCTGTCTGTAAAAACAGTCTCCATTTCATCCTACAAAATACACAAGGTGTCCTCAAGTAAGCTGGAGACATATAATTTCTCCATTACATTTCCTTAATGGTAGAATGAAACAATAAGCTTATGTAGCAGTGCTTTTAAGTACTGTGACATTTTACACCCTCATCCCCACTTTTTTACCTCACTCTTTCTTATCTGTACTCATAAATGCTTCTGTGAATTTCTTTCCTCCATCCATTTCACTAGTTTATTCCATGGGTCTACAACTCTCTCTGTGAAAAAGTACTTTCAAAAACTTAGGAAGCAGTTAGTTCCTAAAGTGTACTTCCTGTTTCCACTCTTCACCCTAGCTTTACTCCTGGTCAGAATAACTTCTTCACTTCTCCATCACATTTGTTCATATGTATGTATGTAGTATTTATTTGTTTTGATATATGGGTGGGTGCGTTGTGCTCTGAAGACCCTTTTCAGTCATGACCTAGGCACACTGGAAATGACAAATATGTGATTCATGCAGGATGTCACATATGATCAAGTGAACTTATACCTGTGCAATAAATAAAGACATATAAAATGTTCCTATATGTCTCACAAAAGAAGAGGATTCATCGAGATATCCCATGTGAACAAGGTGAGAGGATTTATCGGGATATCACATGTGAACAAGGTGAGAGGATTCATTGAAATATCATGTGTGAACAAGGTGAGAGGATTCATTGGGATATCACATCTGAACAAAGTGAGAGGATTCATTGGGATATCACATGTGAACAAGGTGAGAGGATTTATCAGGAAACATGTTACTAAGGCGAGAGGATTAATCGGGATGTCACATGTTAACAAGGTGAGAGGATTTATCAGGAAACATGTTACTAAGGCGAGAGGATTAATTGGGATGTCACATGTTAACAAGGTGAGAGGATTCACCGGGATATCACATGTGAACAAGGCAAGAGGATTCATCAGGATATCACATGTGAACAAGGTGAGAGGATTCATCAGGATATCACATGTTAACAAAGTGAGAGGATTCATCAGGATATTACATGTGACATGAGGATATCGCATGTGAACAAGGTGACATACACATCGGTAGTATCAGGCTGCTCTTCACCTCTGAGAAAATCTTTTTTTTTTGGCTCCTAAACTTTGACTTTAGTGACACCAATTTAGAGATTTGCTTAGGGCATTGCATGAACTAGCCACAGTTCTGCCCTAAGGATACCCCACCACATTCAGTTTGTTTCTGCCACTGCTGTCGTATTCTGCTCCCAGTGAGCTAGTCCAGGAAGATTATATCTGTTTCCATTCCTGTGTCAGATTTACCAATAACCCAGTCCTAAAACGAAATCACATTGACTGACATTTTTTCTAACTGTAAACTTATACCAGTTGCTGTCCTGTAGAAATACTAACAGCCTTCTCCTCAGGGTTCTTCTCTTCATGACTTTTCCTACAACCTGGATTTTTTTTTTTTTTGCCCTTACTTCTGCAGGAGTGCCACACTTTTTACACTTGTGGTTTTCCAGCCCCCTTGTACTTCTGCACTAGCCAAGAAGTACTGAAGATCTCAGTCAGTGAGTGTGCAAACCGACAAGCAAAGTTTCTGAGGATTCTTTTCTCCCCGGTCCTTCTGATTAATCCTCCTTCAAGGCAGCCTTACAACCTCCTCCCTCTCTATCCCGATGCCTGCTCACTGTTCTCTGTATTAGTCACCCCCTTCCTCCTAGCATGTCCTGGGGCTTCGCCCTAGTGACCATATCTGGTACACTTCCAATCCTCACTATTCAAACCAATTCAAACACATTTTTTCAGCCTAGAGAAGTATCAGCTCTTTTCTGAGATTTTCTTATATTGCTTTGCTCCTCATTCACAGAAAGATTGGCAACCCCACAAAGGAATCACATTTCCACTGCTTATATCAGTGACTGGGTTCTTCTGGTCAGTACACAAAGCTCATGACTTGAGGTTGAAGGCATTAAATGAACAATAAAGTGGCAGTCTTAAATTATGACTCCTATCATTTTCTATTTTATAAATGAGTATCCCTTTATACAAGATCAGCATTGTTTTTGTTACTCACAGCCATATGCCAACCAGTCCTTGAACTGCCAGGTTATATTACATCTGTGCTTGAAATACGAAGGTATTACTACGCAGTAGGAAAATAATTAAATAAATATTAGAACACAGTTGTATAATTAACACACGCTCATAAACAAAACAGTTCTGCTTTTAACATTTTATTAGGGAATCACTCATGATTAGTGTTTCTTGCTAAGGTTTATAACACCTTTTAGTAGCCCATATAAAATATTTGTGCAGAAATCATTTAACACCCTTCTAAATGTGTCACAGTGTCTTATTTTTATGGCAGTGTGCCACAGCTTGCCATCGCTATAGACTGTGATATCACAACCTTCACTTTGTAGAGAGCAGGTGAGAGATAGACTTTATACACCCTCTTCTTAAGATAATTGCTGCTTATCAGGTCATCAGGAGAATAAATACTAAAAAAAAGTAAAAAAAAAAATAACATTTCAACATGATTAATTTAAATATCCAGTTTTATTCTTTTTATAACGGGCTTGCATTTTAACAACTCTAACATACATGTAATGTTAATTTTTTTACAAGTATCTCAGCAGTAAATTAGTCTTTAATATAAAGGCCGCGAACAAAACAGAAATATTTTCAGAACATGCATATTAAAAGTAATTAATTTGTCCCTTTAAATATTTTATTTTTGACCTGCTCCAGCACTGTATGAGTGGATAACAAAACTCTATAAAATTCATTTTCATGTCTACAAGCCACAGTGCTGCACATGCTATTCCATTAGCTGAGTTAGTTTTTGTTCTTATGAAAAGCCAAAGGTTGTTACCTGCTGTGCCAGAGACAGGACCGATGTCAGAGCTGATTAATGACAGGGAGCTTTTTGTCTGTCTTCAGCGTTCCTGAGATTATTTGGAGGTGTGGTGTACCAATGCACATGTAAACCACTTAGTCAAGATAATTTGCAGTTGGATAAATCAGGGCTCTGCGCTTCATTCTGCTTTCTTGTGTTCTTCTGCATATGCCAGACCCTCCAGAAAAAAAATGAAGTAATGACAGTCATATAAAACAAGCAGCTATTAAAGACATCAGCCAAAAAAAAAGAATTTTAAAATTCAAAGCCTGAGCAGACAGCTGTTGGTATGCTGAAGATGCTTTTATATTTAATAAAAAATATGTTGTTATCACTCTTGTATTAGCAGTATGTTTGTACATCTGCCAGTCTATGCTAAATCAGCAGGAGAAGAATAAGTATTGAGAATAAATGGAGGAGACGGCATTAAATGTTTCTTCCTAGAGTACCATTAGTAATACAACTGCTGTACCTGCCTTTCATGGCTATCTTCCTAATAACTTTATATCAGATTCAGTTCTTCGTCAGAGACAGAAAACTAAAAAACAGAAAGAAAATTGAGTTTTGAGCCTCCACTGTCATCTACCAAAGTGGAAATTCAACCAAGACCAAAACTTAACTGTTAGTCAAAGAATCCACATGAGATGCATAAGATGGCAGCAGTATGTTCATAGGTGAATAGTAAGCTAACTGTCCAGAAGGGACATTTTAAGCCTAACCAATCACTCGTGGTCAGAATTAAACCCTCTATCTTGTGTCTGTGAGGTGAAGACCTTAACCATTATGCCAAACCACCCCCCAGTAGGGAATATGGACTATCAGTGCAGCCATTTTTATAAAAACTGGACCGAAAATGAAATGTCTAGTGATCTAGTGATGTCCATCGTTCAGGGGAACTATGTCTGCTAATCATGAGTAGATAAGTATTCACACACATTTCAGAGGGTTTTTTCATGACACTAGGAAAACAAAGACTAATGAAGTCCTGCTGTCTCTTTCCACTACAAGTGTGGAATGTGTCATTATTCCTAAGGTTTATAAAACTGGACTTAATTTTAAGGCTAGGTTTGAGAGATCTACAAACACAAATTCAGGCAATGTAGCCAAAGGTATGAAGATTAGAAGGTTTGGGTCCTGTAAACAATGCCATTATATATTAGACACTGAATTTTTACTTTTGGATAACATAATTGAAAGTAAGGTATTTTTCATAGGTGGTAACTGTTTGTCCAAAAGGGTGGACTGTCTGGCTATGTGTCTTGATTGTTTGGTGTTCCATGTCAACAACACTGATAGGGCTTTAAGATGTATTTACGAACATATATATATAGTATTAACAAAAATTGTGAAAACAATGCATTATACAAACATTTGATATCTAGCCCCACATGTACCAGTTTTCATTTTGGTATTTTAGACCAGGTTTCCATTAACCCAAGGGGAGATGATGAGAAAATATTGTTAGAAGAGAAGGAGACAAGGTGGCAGTTATGATTAAATGCATCTAGGGCACCAGGGATAAATGACCATATTTCCCTTTTACCAATTTTAAAACATAGGCATCTTTTAAATAATTAGGGATACTAGTTTGTCTCTTTCAAAAGTGTGGTTTTATTGATACATAAGTATAAGTATTTCTTTGCACAGTAATTACGCATTTTTATAAATTAATTTTAGTAAGTTTAGACCTAAGGGTTTATAGGTGTGCATGTATATATATATATATATATATTTTTAATAGAAGTATACACATTTTATTAGCTCATTGTGCTTTAATTAATTGAGTCATTTAGTTATTTATGTAACTACTTAATTGTTTGATTGTTATTCGTATACTATAAAAACTTGGGAGAGATGTTGGCAAACTGTTCTGATGAAGTTCACTATCAGTGGATGAAAGCCATAAATAAATTGTTTATAGGTTTATAGGTTCATAGGTAGGTACTAGGCTATCGGCCCTAGGGCCCATACAAGCCTAGCCAAAAAATGTACCCTGGCTTTCGCCACCCAAGAAAATTATTTTCCTGTGCCCCTGTTGAGCAGAGCCACATAAGTGATCCCCGGGGTGAATTTCCCATTTCCCATCCAAGAATCAAGATTTTTCTTGAAGAGTGCTAATGAGGAGCTCTGTTTGACATAGATAGGTAGTCTGTTCCAGAGTATGGGAAGTCTCTGGGACAGGAATCTATCCCTCCAGTATGTTCTGTTTATTGTGGTGACAAGGTTTAGGTCCCTAGAGCGTGTAGCTCAGAGGGATTGGGATTTCTTTAAGTGGAGCATGTCCAACAGCTCTGGGTTTGACATAGCTTTGTATGTTAGGCAGAGATCGCCCCTGAGTAGGCGATATGCGATGGAGTAAAGCTGTAGTTTTTTGAGACGGTCTGCATAGGGCATCTGTTTGAGGCCAGTAATCCTCTTTGTGAGGTATTTCTGTGGTCTTTCCAGTTGTTGTAGATGTCTTGTGAGGTACATACCAAAAGGGGCATTGTACTCTATAATGGGTCTAATGAGTGATGAGTAGAGGGGAACAATAACCTCTTTTTTTCTGGATGAGAATCCTTTTGTGATGAGATGAGCCATGTAGAAGGATTTCCTGACCACTGTGGCAATGTGATTATCAAAGGAGAGACTACTGTCCACCTGTGTCCCAAGGTCTCTTATCACATTTTCGACATTAAGTAGACTACCAGCTATGTGGTAGTTCATGGGTACAGAGTTTTTACCAAAGGGGATGACAATACACTTTTTGGAATTGAGCTTCAGGCCATGGCTTTGACACCAGGTATCTGTCTCAGTGAGGCCCTTTTGTAGTTTGTCCACATCGTTAGGAGTTTCGATTATGGCTCCTAGTTTGCAGTCATCTGCAAACTTTGTTAGCCAAAGACCTTCTGTGTTGGCCTGCACTTCAGAGAAGAGGTAGTTCATGGGTACAGAGTTTTTACCAAAGGGGATGACAATACACTTTTTGGCATTGAGCTTCAGGCCATTGCTTTGACACCAGGTATCTGTCTCAGTGAGGCCCTTTTGTAGTTTGTCCACATCGTTAGGAGTTTCGATTATGGCTCCTAGTTTGCAGTCATCTGCAAACTTTGTTAGCCAAAGACCTTCGGTGTTGGCCTGCACTCCAGAGAAGTAGATACCAAACAGGAGAGGACCCAGGACTGAACCCTGTGGTACTCCACTTGTCACTGGTCTGATGTCGGATTTGGAATCCGCTACTTTCACAGTGTGGGTTCTGTCTGTGAGCCAGTTGGCAACCCATCTTGTGACATAGGGATTTATACCTAGTTTAGTGAGCTTATCTATAATTCCAGAGTGGGGGATGGTGTTGAAAGCCTTGGCGAGATCTAGATAAGCTGTGTGAACCATTTTACCCTCATCTATGGCTTTGGTGACTGCTTCAAAGAAGTCAATCAGGTTTAGGAGACATGATCTGCCTTTTACAAATCCAAACTGGGTAGGGTCCAGAGTTTGGAGATTACCAATGTCTTTGTTTATGAGTTCCACGATGATACGTTCCATGGCCTTGCAGACCAGGCTCGTCAGGCTAATGGGGCGGTAGTTCCCGGGGTCTGTCATGGCTCCCCCTTTCTGGAGTGGGATAACCATCATGGTGCGCCATTCAGTGGGTACAAAGCCTGAAGTGAGGCTATGATTGAACATGGTACTTAGGTAGGGTGCCAGTCCATTCTGTAGTTCATGTAGAACGCAGCCTGGGATATTGTCAGGTCCCATGGATGCTGTGTTCTTGGCTTTCTAGAGTGTTTTTGTACCTGTGCAGCCGTGATTATAGGAACTTTGCATTCTTCCCATATAGAGATGGGCCCTCTAGGGGGTGAGAGGGGGGGTAAAGTTAGGACTGAACCTATCTGCTAGGATGATGGCAATATCAGTTGGTTCTGTATATTTAATGCCATTGTGCTGTAACTCAGAGCAGATTTGAGTGTTCCCATTTAGATTCTTGACATAGCTATAGAATGCTTTGTGGTTGTCTTTAGAGTCAGTGGCAATTTTGTTTTCGTAACTTGCTTTGGAGGATTTTATGAGGGATCTCAGCTTCTTACTGAGGTTGACCAGGGAGTTCCTCCAGTCATGGGATTTTATTCTTTTTTTGCAACAGTTTCTTTCTTCTGTTGTAGAGTTTGTTTATGGCAGAGGACCACCAGATTAGCTTCCTTTTTTGGTTCTATTAGTGATAGCATGATCCATGCACTCATGTAAGTGCTTATAAAGTGCATTTGTGTAGGATTCGGCAGTCATACCTCTATTGTCCGTCTGCATGGGTGTCATGAAGTTTGCCACTTCTGTCTTAAGAAGTGTGAAGTTGGCTTTGGAGAAGTTTTTTACGATGGTTTCCCTAATTGGGGGTGGGGGTGGGATGTGGATGTCTAGGCTGATTAGCTTGTGGTCGGATCTGACCAACGAGGAATTGACCTCTGGTGTGGAACACCGGTTTCCCATATTGGTAATGACCTGGTGGGAGTGTGAATAAGGTGATCCAAGGCGTTGGAATTTATGAATTCTAGAAAACGTTGAGCAAAAGAGTTGGTACATGAGTAGTTTTCCCAGTTAATGGTGGGGTAGTTGAAATCGCCCATTATTAGGGTGCTGGGTTGTGCCCATTATTAGGGTGCTGGTTTGTACCCTAATACTTTCCAGTGTATCAAGAAATGAGGAGTGTGAATCCTGGGACATGGTGGGGGATCTGTAGCAAGCTACAATTTGGATTGCGGTCTTGCCCAGAGTTAGTTGCACTTGGATAATCTCGGATGCATTATGCTGTGCAACTAGCCTGGAGGTGTGGATATCCTTAATGAATATGGACACGCCTCCACCTTTAGTGCTTCTTTCTGGGTTAGGTGGCCAAAAGGTGTGGTATGAATTGAAGCCTGGTAATGCAGGGGGTGCTCTCTGGAGCTTTGAACCAGGTCTTTGTCACTGCACAGATGTCAATGTTCTCCATTTTAAGGAGTGCCTCAGGTGAGTGCATTTTGAGGTTTAGACTTCTAGCATTGAGTAGCATTACCCTCAGATTTTGCTTGCTTGTACCTGTTATGGTGGTGAATTTGTCATTTGAACCTTGCCTAGAAAAAGGCACTATAGGGGTGACAAGAGCCTTAGCCAGTATCCGGAATCCTAAGGGTGACAGGTGCAGGCCATCTCTGGCAAAGCATCGTGGACAGTCGATCATGTCATCCCAGGCAGACAAATACTGGATCCCCTTAGAATGACACCAGAAGCTTAGCCAATTGTTGAAGTCAATCATTTTGTCCTTGTACTGTGGTATCATTCTGGGTGATGGCAGGATGCTACTCAGGGTTAGGGTCATACCTGCCTGGGATACAAGATCGGAGTGCTGCTCCATGTCTCTTTTCATGTAGTCCAGAGAGGTATGTCTCAGGTCATTCAACCAACATGGACAATGACAGTGTCATATTTGTACTTATTGTGGAGTGACCTGAGTGCATGCATTATGTGGCGGATCCTGGCACCTGACAGGCAGCTGACAGTAACTTTCTCCTTGTTTAGTCTAGTGAGTGGAACATCATTGTGCCTGACTATAGAGTCACCTATGACTAGAGTGTTGGGTACGTTGTTATGCCTTATGGGCTGTGGTTGAGTGGCACACTGAGTTTATGGGCTATGTGTCATTTTGGTTGTGTTGGGGGGGGTGGAGTTTGCTTGTGTTTATGCTTTGGATGTCCCTGATGCTTGGGCAGGTTTTTATTGAGAGCGTCCGTGAATGTAGGTGTGTGTTTTGTGTTTCTATGTGTGTGTTTTGGTGGTGTAGGTTTTGAGGGTCTATGTGATGAGTGTGGTGTGGTGCAAGTGTTTACCTTCTCCTCTTGATTGTCTAGTCCAGTTTTGGGTGAAGAGAGCTTTGCTTCCAGTTTGGCTATATAAGTGCATCTCTTACAGGTTGTAGTGTTGGATGGTAGGAGGAGAGGGTTGTCTGTGTACATGAGGCAATTGCTGCATTGCCCCAAGATGCCCAGATTCATCAGGTAGACAGGAGAAATCACTGGGAGCTGACCCTTAGACATGCCTGGATAAGTGCTTATTTATTAAGTACTAAAAACTGCTTTCCACTAGACAAGTGAGGAAAGTTGAGTGCTGTAGTAATTTGCAGCTTATGTAGTGCTTACAATGAGTTCTGAACAAGTGCTGAGTTCAAAGAAACAGATTTGAGTGCTGAAACTAGAAAACTGGCTAGTTATATAAAACAAAAGTAAGCTAGAAGGCTTCCCGCCAACACAGAAGGGCTTGGGGGCTCAGAAGCCTACAAACAGTCTAGACCACTTAACAGGAAAGGCAGGAAACAAGCTTAAATTCTTTTTTGTTTGTTCTCTTTCCCAGATGCTCCCTTTGTACACAGTAGGAGTGCCTGAAATCAGAATATGATCTCACTACACTCAGTTGAGTGAGCAAATGAGATGGGCCCAGAAGGAGTATCCAAACACAAATTTACAAGAGGGGTGGGCAGTTTCAAAGCCACTAAGATTAACACCAAAACAGAAACAGGGAGGGTGGGTGGGAAACCTAACTGAAGAACAGAGTCAAAACTTCCAGTTCAGTTAATAATCATGCAACACAGTTAAATCAATTTAAATACTATATTATTTGAAAAAAGTGCAGATAAAGGTACTTAAATTCTCTTATACATCCAGTTGAATACAGCTAGATCTTAGCCGGCCAAAGCTGAAGTTTTTAAGCAGAAAATATTTCAAACTGTACCACTTAAATAGGCAAGGACAAGAAATCAAAGAATGTGGCTACCTCCACACCTGCAATTACTAACAAATAATAAAATTCAAGCAGCACTAACTGAAGAACAGAGTCAAAACTTCCAGTTCAGTTAATAATCATGCAACACAGTTAAATCAATTTAAATACTGTATTATTTGAAAAAAGTGCAGATAAAGGTACTTAAATTCTCTTAAACGTCCAGTTGAATACAGCTAGATCTTAGCCGGCCAAAGATGAGGTTTTTAAGCAGAAAATATTTCAAACATTACCACTTAAATGGGCAAGGACAGGAAATCAAAGAATGTGGCTACCCCCACACCTGCAATTACTAACAAATAATAAAATTCAAGCAGCACTAACTGAAGAACAGAGTCAAAACTTCCAGTTCAGTTAATAATCATGCAACACAGTTAAATCAATTTAAATACTGTATTATTTGAAAAAGTGCAGATAAAGGTACTTAAATTCTCTTATATGTCCAGTTGAATACAGCTAGATGTTAGCCAGCCAAAGCTGAGGTTTTTAAGCAGAAAATATTTCAAACTGTACCACTTAAATAGGCAAGGACAGGAAATCAAAGAATGTGGTTACCCCACACCTGCAATTACTAACAAATAATAAAATTCAAGCAGCACTAACTGAAGAACAGAGTTAAAACTTCCAGTTCAGTTAATAATCATGCAACACAGTTAAATCAATTTAAATACTGTATTATTTGAAAAAGTGCAGATAAAGGTACTTAAATTCTCTTATATGTCCAGTTGAATACAGCTAGATCTTAGCCAGCCAAAGCTGAGGTTTTTAAGCAGAAAATATTTCAAACTGTACCACTTAAATAGGCAGGGACAGGAAATCAAAGAATGTGGCTACCCCACACCTGCAATTACTAACAAATAATAAAATTCAAGCAGCACTAACTGAAGAACAGAGTCAAAACTTCCAGTTCAGTTAATAATCATGCAACACAGTTAAATCAATTTAAATGCTGTATTATTTGAAAAAAAGTGCAGATAAAGGTACTTAAATTCTCTTATACGTCCAGTTGAATACAGCTAGATCTTAGCCGGCCAAAGCTGAGGTTTTTAAGCGGAAAATATTTCAAACTTTACCACTTAAATAGGCAAGGACAGGAAATCAAAGAATGTGGCTACCCCCACACCTGCAATTACTAACAAATAATAAAATTCAAGCAGCACTAACTTAAGAGCAGAGTCAAAACTTCCAGTTCAGTTAATAATCATGCAGCACAGTTAAATCAATTTAAATACAGTATTATTTGAAAAAAGTGCAGATAAAGGTACTTAAATTCTCTTATACGTCCAGTTGAATACAGCTAGATCTTAGCTAGCCAAAGCTGAGGTTTTTAAGCAGAAAATATTTCAAACTGTACCACTTAAATAGGCAAGGACAGGAAATCAAAGAATGTGGCTACCCCCACACCTGCAATTACTAACAAATAATAAAATTCAAGCAGCACTAACTGAAGAGCAGAGTCAAAACTTCCAGTTCAGTTAATAATCATGCAGCACAGTTAAATTAATTTAAATAAATTATTAAAAGCACTACACCCTCACAAACTTCCCTTGAGTACCTTGTTCCCCATTGGCCCTTTTTTTCAATTATAAAGGAATTCCCAATACTATTCTAGCATGTCCAAAGGTCAGTTGTCAATCTCCTCTCCGGTCCAGCTGGTGAATCTGGGAATCTTGAGGCAATGTTACAACTGCCTCATGTACACAGACAACCCTCTCCTCCTCCCAACAAATTCCAACACATGTGAGAGATGCAACCATATAGCCAAACTGGAGGCTAAGCTCTCTCAACTCAATACTGGCATAACCAGTCAGGAGGAGAAGGAAACCACACTCACTACAATTCCAGTCTCACATAGACCTACCACAACAGCAAACCAAACACATAGACACACAAATACATACTCGGAGGCGCTAAGTAAAAATCTGTCTAAGCAGCAGAGACCTCCAAAGCAGACACCCAAGCAACCGCTACCCCAAAACAAAACACGTGCAACACATAGCTCACAAAGCCAGTGTGCCAAACAGTCACAGCCCTTAAGGCTAAACAACACACCTGATACACTTGTAATAGGTGACTCTATCGTCAGGCACACTGACGTCCCGCTCACCAGGCTGAACGAGGAGAAGGTCACGGTGAGCTGCCTGTCGGGCGCTAGGATCCGCCACATAACACAAGCACTCAGGTCACTCCAAGGCAAGTACAAATATGACTCCGTCATTGTCCATGCTGGTGTGAATGACCTGAGACGTACCTCTCTGGACTACATGAAAAGAGACATAGAGGAGCTCTCTGAGCATGTAGCCTAGGCCGGTATGACCCTGACCTTGAGTAGCATCTTACCCTCACCAAGAATGATGCCACAATATGAAGACAAGATGATTAATTTCAACAATTGGCTTAAGTATTGGTGTCATTCAAAGGGGATCCAATGCCTGTCAGCCTGGGATGACATGCTCGACAAGCCACGATGCTTCGCTAGGGACGGCTTGCACCTGTCACCCTGGGCTTTCGGATATTGGCAAATGCTCTTGCTACCCCCATAGTGCCTTTTTAGGCAAGGCTCAAAAGACAAACCCACCTCCATAGGTATCACAAGGGATAAGAAACTAAGAGTAATGCTACTCAATGCCAGAAGTCTAAACCTCAAGATGCATGCACTCAAAACTCTCCTTAGCATGGAGAACATTGATATCTGTGCAGTAACAGAAACCTGGTTCAAGGCTCCCAAGAGCACCCCAGCACTACCAGGTTATACCTCATACCATGCTTTTCGGCACCAAAACTTGGACCGAACCAGAAAAGGAGGGGGAGTATCAATATTCGTTAAAGATACCCACACCTCCAGGTTGGTGGCACAGCATGAAGCATCAGAGACTATCCATGTGCAACTAACAGTGGGTAAAACTGCCTTCCAGTTTATAGCCTGCTATAGACCACCCTCCCAAACCCAGGAACCCCACTCGGCCTTCCTGAGAACACTGGAAAATATGAAGGTCTCTCCAAACACCATTATATTGGGCGACTTCAACTACCCAAACACAGACTGGGAGCATTACTCTAGCTCCAACACCCTAGCTCAAAGGTTCCTAGAATTTATAAACTCAAATGCTATGGAACAACTTGTTACCACTCCCACAAGAGGGGAAAACATACTGGACCTGATCATCACCAACATGGGGACTCTATGCTCCAGACCAGAAGTGTATCCCTCACTGGTAAGATCAGACCATAAACTAATCTCACTGGATATTCACATCCCGACCCCACCCCTTGCCCAGAAAACCACAGTGAAAAACTTCTCTAAAGCAAATTTCACACTCCTCAAAACCAAGGTGGAATCCTTCAAAGCCCCCGGGCCTGTGGAAAATACGGCCCAGACCACAGAATCCTTTATAAACGCATTCTATGAACACCTTCAGGAATGCATGGATCATGCAATCCCAAATAAAACCAAGACCCAATCCTCCAAAGGCAGACATCCTGTCTGGTGGACCCCAGCCATAAACAAACTATACAATAGAAGGAGGAAGCTACTACATGATAGAGCAAAATCCCAAAAAGGGAAGGCATCTCTGATCAGTGTTAGCAAAAAACTACGGGCACTCATAAAATCGTCTAAGGCCAGCTTTGTGAGAAAAATTGCACAGAACACTAAGGATAATCACAAGGCTTTCTTTAGTTATGTTAGGAACCTGGGTGGGAATTCCCAGATATGCTCAGAATTAGTCCAAAATGACAAATAATACACCGAACCCACAGACATTGCTGACATCCTAGCTGACAGGTTCAGCTCAAACCCCCCCCCTCCCCACCAAAAGGGCAAATATCTATCCCAGCAGAGTGCTGCCCCCCCTGACATCTCAGATGCTCAGGTAAGAGCCGCCCTATCCAAAGAAAAAAACACAGCATCAATGGGACCAGACGGTGTCCCGGGCTGCGGCCTACATGAACTCCAAGAAGAGCTAAACCCAAACATAAAACTACTGTTCAATCTCAGCCTTACCACAGGATATGTACCCAAAGAGTGGCGTACAGCAACAGTGGTCCCTCTCCACAAAGGTGGTGCCTCAATGGATCCTGGAAAGTATTGCCCCATAAGCCTGACTAGCTTGGTCTGCAAAGCTATTGAAAGGATAATCATGGACCTCATAAATAAAGATATTGGGGACCTACAGACACTGGATCCTACCCAGTTCGGCTTTGTTAAGGGCAGATCCTGCCTCTTAAACCTGGTCAATTTCTTTGAAACAGTCACCAAGGCCATTGATGAGGAGAAGGTGGTCCACACAGCCTACCTGGACCTCGCAAAAGCCTTCGATACAATACCCCACTCGAGCATTATAGATAAGCTCACCAGCTTAAATATAAACCCCTATGTCACTAGATGGGTTGCAAACTGGCTCAAGGACAGAACCCACATGGTTAGAATTGCTGGAGCCATGTCAGACTCCAAACCAGTTACAAGTGGCATCCCACAAGGCTCAGTCCTGGGCCTCTCTTGTTCGGTATATATTTCTCGGAGGTATAGGCCAACACGGAAGGACTGTGGCTGATCAACTTCGCAGATGACTGCAAACTGGGCACCATAATCGACTCTCCAGCCGACACAAGCATCCTCCAAAAGGGCCTCATAGAAACAGACAACTGGTGCCAGAGCCATGGCCTCAAGCTAAACGCCAAAAAGTGTATAGTCATCCCCTTTGGCAAAAACAAAGTGCCCACAAATTACCACATAGGTGGTAATCCATTAAGTACGGAAGAAGTAATTAGGGACCTGGGGACCCAAGTTGATAGCAATCTCTCATTTGACAACCACGTGGCCAAAGTGGTTAGAAAAACATTTTATATAGCCCACCTAATCATGTAGGGATTCACATCTAGATCAGTGGACGTCATCGTACCTCTTTACTCATCCCTCATCAGACCCATAATTGAGTACAATGCCCCTTTTGGGATGTACCTTACCAGACAACTGTAGCAACTCGAAAGACCCCAAAAGTACCTCACCAAGAGGATCAAAGGGCTCAAACAGATGCCATATGCTGCCCGGTTAAAGAAACTCCAGCTCTACTCAGTGGCATACTGCCTGCTCAGAGGCGATCTGTGCCTGACGTATAAAGCCATGTCCAATCCAGAATTAATGGACATGCTGCACCTCAGAAAATCCAAATCTCATCAAGCTACTCGCTCGAGAGACTTGAACCTCAGCACTGAAACAAATAGGACATGCTGGAGGGACAGATTCATTCATTCATTCAAGACCTTCCTTCTCCCTTCTCTACTGTATGGTGCCCCTATTCTATCTAATCTCACCACTTCTATCTCCTCAAAACTTGAAAGTTGCTACTATAAAATTGCCAAATTCGCTACTAACTCCCCCCATTCTACTCACCATTGCATCTGCCTCCGTAGGCTCCAATGGCTAGAACTCCCTAATCAACTCGATTTCCTCCAACTTACTACTGCACACAAACTAATTTTTAACCCTACTGCTTGCCCTGCTTTATCCAATAGCTTGACCTTATATACTCCTCCAAGGCCCCTAAGATCTAGCCACCAAAATCTCATATCTGTGTACAGACCCAAGCGACCCCCTGGCCAACTCCTACTTTCTTACACTACAGCAAAAAAATGGAACTCACTTCCTTCCCTCTTAAGAGTTACTACAAGCTATGAACAGTTCAAATCCCTTCTCCATTCTCACCTTTCCCAAAATTGGAAATGTAATTGTATACTCCCTACCTAGATCTTATTTCATCCTATTTCCTTTCTGCCATACCCTGGTTCCCCTTCTTCAGACTCAGTCCTTAGCTCCCCTCCCTCTTCCTCTTATCTCCTCCCCCCTCCCTGACCAAACCCTTTAATTCCATTAGGTGCTCTTCCCTCTGCCCACCTGTATGCTTAGTCTCACTTTTGAATCTTTTTGCCTTTTTCTTGAGGTGTTCTTCTGGTCTCTATCATAAAAGGATCACTACTCTATCTGTTTTTCTGCCATCTTCCTCCTGACCTCTCTTCTCCTTTAAACTTTTTGCCTCTCCTTCACTTCTCCTATGCATTCCTGCTCTTGCATTCAAACTCATTCTATATTTTCCTTCTTCTTTACTACTCCACTTAACATTATAGTTGCATAAAAACAAGATTTTCTTATGTATACTGCCTAATGTACCTCATCTTTGAAGAATTGTTAAAATATTGTGCTATTAGAACTCAGAGTGTTTTTGTGAATAATGTATTAGTTTACTCTCCTTCTGCTGTGTTTTTGTGTTCAATGTATTATCATCAATGTATGCTTGTATTTTTGTGTGCAATGTATTACTTTATTGTATTATCATGGAGCTTTTCTCCCCGGGCCTCCACTGAAAACGGGCTTTCGAGCCCAGTGGACTTCCCCGGTTATCAAACTGGAAATAAATAAATAAATAATAAAATAACCCAGAGGCTCCCTTCACTCTGGAATAAAATCCCAGTCCAGGTTAGGCAGAGTCCCTCATTTACTCTCTTCAAGAGGAATCTTGATGAGTGGATGGGGGATCGTAGGTTTACCCTGGGTATCACTTCTGTGTCACTGTCAGACAGAGGCACAGTATACTAACCTCGAAAAAGGGCATAGCAAAATTAATTTAAAATGGGTGGCGAAAGCCAAACACACTCTGGCTAGGCTTATAAATGCCCTAGGGCAGATAGCCTAGTATGAACCTATGAACCTAATACTGTATTATTTGAAAAAAATGCAGATAAAGGTACTTAAATTCTCTTGTACGTCCAGTTAAATACAGTGAGATCTTAGCCGGCCAAACCTGAGGTTCTTAAGCAGAAAATATTTCAAACTGTACCACTTAATTAGGCAAGAACAGGAAATCAAAGAATGTGGCTACCCCCACACCTGCAATTACTAACAAATAATAAAATTCAAGCAGCACTAACTGAAGAACAGAGTCAAAACTTCCAGTTCAGTTAATAATCATGCAACACAGTTAAATCAATTTAAATACTGTATTATTTGAAAAAAATGCAGATAAAGGTACTTAAATTCTCTTATATGTCCAGTTGAATACAGCTAGATCTTAGCCGGCCAAAGCTGAGGTTTTTAAGCAGAAAATATTTCAAACTGTACCACTTAAATAGGCAAGTTTATTTTATTACTTGGCAGTCCGTTTTATTGGCAGGCAACATTACTTTGTTTATTTCACTTTGAGATATATATATATACATATATATATATATATATATATATATATATATATATATATATATATATATATATATATATATATATATATACATACATATATATATATATATATATATATATATACAGATAGAGAGCTGTAGATGTATATAGATACATAAATTAATTTATACCTACATGGGCTATGAATCATACTGGTATCTGCGGTACAATGACTTGAGTATGCATGTGTAACTTGGCAGATCCTGGCTCCAGATAAGCAACTGACCATAGTCTTCTAGTCTACCTTAGTAAGTGAGGCATCTGTGTGCCATACAGTGAAGTCCCCTAAGACACGATTCCTGTGTGAATTGTCTGATTATCCTATAGGCTTTGTTTTTTTTTGGGGGGGGGTCCATTGAATGTAGGCTTATGTGCAGTGTTCGGTTTTGCTTTTGGTATACACTTTAGAGATTGATGAAGATCGGCATTGTTGTTTGCAGGAGGTCCTTGAGGTTTGGGGAGATTGTTTTTAGTACCTCATTAGTATAAAAGTGGGTTGCAAAACAAAAATTGCACCATTATGTTAAGTAGAAGAACAATAGTAATGGATTGACGGTGATCACCCTAGGCACTTGGCAAGCAATGCATGTGGGAATGCTGGTATTTTCATTTTATTATTTCAGAGGCACCCGATGAAGCATCCGTGAACAGTGAATTGTAGAGCCAACTTGAAGTGCTCACTAATGCAAAAAAAATGCAAAACAAAAAGACTGATGGGAAAAGCAGTTGAATCAAATGATTGGTCAGGCAAATCTGCTGACATGTAACCAACCTCCCTATTCAGCTAGCAGACTGTGAATCAGAAGATGATCAGAAGGTGGATAATACAAGAATTATCACAGAGATCCATTAAGAAACAAAGGGACAAACAAGACAGGATGCATAGTGTTAATTGCTAGATGGGAGAGACAGAGCAAGGTAAATCTCAAGGAGAAAAGGAAGCACAATGTTTTCTAGAAAGGTTATTTAAAAAAAATGTATTTTTACCAAAACAGGGTGCTATTGAAGGTTTTAGGGCAGAAATTAGGAAAAGACTGAGGAAGAAGTAAGCAAGTGAGCAAGGCAGGAGGCAGAAGGGAGGCAGGCCAGAAGGTCTGGATGCTGGTCAAGGGACACAGATCTTTGGAATGAACACAGGGAAAGAAAAGAAAAATGCAGAGTCCAGCAAAATACAACACGTAACTCTAGATGCACAAGGGACAAGTACATGGGCTGTTTGTGTTCTGGGTAGGAGTCAGCAGATGTGCAGTGAAGAGGCACAATGTAGATGGTCACAAAACATGCACAATGAGATCCCAAGGGCAACTACTGAAAGGGGGTAGCAGTATAGCCAAAGCAGTAGTGAATCAGTCTTCAGTCAGATCATAAAATTATTAGAAACAGTCAAAACCCAGCATAGTTATGAGTGTAGTCCCAAGTGTGATAGAAAAGATTACGCCAACAGAGGAAATTTCTGCCTCCACCAGCACAACAGCAACACTTTTTCCAGCTAATTGAAAATGTTAAACAGTCAGCAGAGAATTTGTAAATTTTTTTCTCCTTATTAAACAGAAAAGAAAAATAGATAAAGCAAAAGTTGCAGGGCATTCAGTGCAGGAAAGCAGAAAAACATTTGCAAAAAAGAAGATGGGAGAATTGGACAATTGGATTTTCATTCAATGTGGAAATACTGCAGGATTAAAATGCCCAAAAAGAGACATCAAGTCACATTTCCACATGGTGACAGTGATGAAGTTTACACATGAAAGCAACAAATGGTAAGAGTACAATGACAATTACAGGCATATGAGACAGGCTTAGCTAGAGTGACCATGATCAAGGTGGATTTGCTGCTGTTTTGCAGGGTCGAGGCAGAGGATGGGGCAGCCATAACTGATTATGGATCTGCAATGAAGCTGCCATTTCCAGTATGGAGAAAGGATAGAGGGGACTGATTTAAAGGGGTGCAAGAGGTTCCAACCTGGAAACCTGAAAGGAGGGGCAGGTGGGTGTTTTGTGTTCAAATTCAGTCGATGCCACAAAGGTTTTAATTCCAAATTTCATCACCATTGCATGGTATGCAGCAGGGTCAACCACCCAGCCAAAGCCTGCTTCAAGTTTGGATGACAAGCATGCAGAGGTCCTTCACCTTTTCAGGGATAAAGGGATAGCACCTCCAACACTGCTGACTCCAGTAGCAAAGGACATATTTATACGAATGGTTTAGAGGTTACTTGGAGAGGCAAGTAGCTGTATTCTTGCAAGAAGGATTCACATACAGATTCAGGATACCAACAAATGGTCGGGGGTAGTGGTAATTTAGCTAAAGTCCATCAGAGAAATGCCAGAAATTGAGATGACAAAATTGGTCAAAGTGAGAATGTCAAGAACATTTAATAATACATCAATATGACACTTTAGAATTTCTCTGATAGCGTTGTTCCTAAAGAAGCAAACAGGGGAATTTGGACTGATGCGCCACTTATGATACCCCAGGGGGATTGGTGAATAACTTCATAAAAGAAAAAGAAACTTCAGTTTCTCATTGGTCTTTTGATAAGGCCATAAACAAAATACAACTGATGGAAGGGAAGGGGAACCCTAAAGGCAAACGCAGACAATAAAGCAGATTCTAGGCTTTAACTAATTCATGTTGAAGACCAGAGTGTCTAGATAGTCACTTTCAAAGGCTATATCACATGGACAGATATATGCTTATGGGCTACTCAGTAGCATGTTTTTACAATGGAGAGCAGCACACCAGACAGGAGAAGACAACATAATACACTACTTGGATGATTTTCTTTTCATAGGGGAAGCAAATTCAAAACAGTGTCAGTGGGCAGTGCCAACTTTCAAGGAAATATGCAGGGAGTTAGAGTCCCTTTGGCATATGAAAAAGTAGAAAATCCCACCACTAGAATTTCATTATTGGAGATACAAATTGATAGAGCATGTGGGGAGCTGGAGACTGCGCTATTTGTCTAAGAAAAAGACGGAGAACCGACATAGAGCATTGGAGCATGTGTTGTCAGCAGAAAAGATCACGCAAAAAACAGCAGAAGTCGAAAAAAGTGTTGAATTTTACATGCAGGGTGATCCCAGTATGTAAATTATTCATGAGGAGGCTTGTGGCTAAGGGGACAGTGTTTATGAGGCCAAATCATAGGATTAGAGTCTCAAGGGACATGAACTGGGATTTGGAAATCCTGCTTAGATTTCTTCTGGAATTCAACAGGTTTGCTGTGTGATAAAATGATAGCAAGGAAAAAGAGACAGCGATATTCATAAACGTGGCTGGAGGAAAAGGTTTTGGAGAATATTTTCAGGCAAAGTGGTTCTGCAGCTCATAGGTTATCAGGGATATGAACTAAGTGGCAATAACAGACCTAGAGTTATTTCCAGTAGCAGCTGCAGTGGAGTTGGAGGACCAGCAGACAACAAAGAGAGCAGTCGAACTCTGGCCACATAACACTGGAGTGCTGTATACAGTGAATAACCAAATGGGAGGAAAAAGGGTTATAGAGAGTCTTGCTTAGAATGAATGTGACAGTCAGAGCTCAACATATATGAGCATTAGATACCGGATTGCCCGATTCCCTTTCTCATTCACAGTGGTCCTGATTCAGGAGGCTGGCCACTGCAGCACTACCACTTTATTTATGTAATTTGTGGAACCATAAGAATTGTAGATAATTAGCTTCCTCACTACAAATTCAACAGTGGCGCACAAAAAGAGGGTACAACACTCTGTAGACACTATAAGAGTGAAAGGTTGGCCAAAGTTGTCATCCAGAAGAGGCAAGCAGCTGAGGGCAAAATCATGGTAATGCCAGAAGCTGGGTAGAGTAAGAGAAAGGAAACTGCCTCTGGCAGGCATTAACTGGCTGCACAATGCCATGAAATGAGTGGATTTAAATAGGTCCATCCAGCTGAGGTTTATGTTAAAGGGTAACCCGGACAGAACATACACAATTGGCACAGCAGTAACGCAGATCTACCAAGCATGTGTCACAGTGAATGTGAAGTGTGCCTGTTCACAGCTTGTTTTCTGACAGCCCTCTCTGGAGTATTTAGATGGTCAGAACTAGGAAACCAAATGGAAGGTGTGGGTGTGCTATAACCTTCAGCAAGGAAGTAAGTATACAGGTCAAAGACAGATTAAGAGTCAAAGGGGTAGTGGGTGTGATTACGGACCCCAGTGGGCACAATGTCTATAACATAATCAAGCATGAAGAGGCACTCAGGAAGTGATGTTTTTGAGGGGTATCCCAATTACACATTTTCAGTTGATGGTAATAGTAAAGAAAATAGATGAGTGTTGTGACTAGACCCCAGAAGACATACCTCACACTCATTTAGGACAGGGGTGACCTCTCATGCACAATGGACAGGGACATCATGGGAGAGCATCAAAACTTAGGAAAATGCATGTCTCGTTGTCTACCACTTACAAAAGATATCTCAGAAGTAATTTGTTATAACACATCTAGCATTGTCTTCTTTTATATTACAGAACAAAGACATCGTTCATAATGGGAAGTCGATACTGGGCCATTCTTATGTGAAAATATTGCAGAATAGCCTGCAGTGGAGAGCAAAAAGTTTTTAGAGTGACGTTTGTGCAGCTGACATTTGGATGGTTAGTGGTTGGAAGTTTGAAATTTCTATGAAATCGCCAGGCTGAAGGTTAAGGTAAAGATTGGTGCAAAGGTGTCAAACCTGGGTACAACTGGACAAAATCTATCTTATACCGATTATGGAGCTGATTGTAATAATATGACAAGAGGTAGCATTCTTAAGAGAACAATGGCTGAGCATGACTATATGTTGATTTAAAAATGCTGAATGATGCAGTTCTGCATCAAAGCTTCAGACTACCTACAACAAAAGACAAAACACCCAGGCTTGTTGATGCTAAAGAGTTTTTAGTATTTGATGTTTTAAACAGATTCAGGCAAATATCTTTAGACAAAGAAAGGCAAAAGCTGACAACTCTCATTACTTGTATGGGAAGGTTCAGTTTTTTTTAAAAAAACTACCATTTCATATAACCTCAGCGCCTGAAATGTTTCAGTATAAAATGGCTGACTTATTCAATGGTCTGGATGGTTCTCTTATTCTTGCTGTTGTTGTTGCTGTTGTGGTGGTGGTGGTGGATGACATTCTATTATTTGGTCCAGACAAAAAAACTCGTGATTTGAGGTTAGATTCAGTACCGCAAACTATCACAAATTCTCATCTAAGGCGAATCCAAGATAAATGCTGCTTTAGTAAAACAGAGCTTCACTCCTTGGACTCCATATAAGTGCTAGGACTATGAAAGCAGATGTAAGCAAGTCCTGAGCAATAGCTGAGTTACAAAGTCTGTCTCGTGTGACTTAGTTAAGACAAGCCCTGGACATAATTCACTGTTATGGCAGGTTTGTACCAGACTTTTCCACAATGTCACATCCTTTAACAGATTTGTTAAAGAAAATGTGCCATAGTTCTAAGCACATGCTCAAACCTCAAGCTTTCAGCAAAGCAAAAGGAATACTGAGAGCAGTTCCAGTGCAAGCGTACGAGGATGTCACTAAACTGATAATAGTGAGTGCAGATTCTAGCACCTATGTTCCTAGGTGCAGCACTCCTCCAAGTGGTATGTCCTGTTGCCAGTAGGCTCAGAATGCTGAGGCTGAATAGAGATATTTGCAAATCAAAAAGGAGTGCTTTGCAAGTGTGTAGGCATGTCAGAATTTTTTCAGATCCTTTAAGGGCAAGAACGTTTCTGCCACTAGACTAACCACAAATCACTAGTTCCGCTAATCAGTTCATACAATTAGACAAAATGCCACCAAGGTGCCAAAAACTGTTAATGAGACTAAACAGTTTCAGTGCCAAAGCAATACATCTGCCTAGTAAACAACTAGTTGAAACAGGTGTTATCCAGAAATCCTGTGTGGAACCAACCATTTTTAAATATTGATGAAAGTATTGCCACCTATGTGCAGAGCTTAATAACAAAACATGTAAGTACTAAAACAGTAGAAAAGCTTAAACGGGCTACCTGAAATGATCAAGGGTTGCAAGCTATTATCCAGCATCTAGAAAACTGATGGCCAAACCATTGGACACAAACAAATCAGCTAATGATTAACAAGTACTATATTGTCAGAGCACAATGGCTTGGTGTTATATCAAGACAGAATTATAGTACCCCCATCTAAGTGGACAGATGTGTTACATCATATGCAAACATGTTATCAAGGTCTCAACAAATGTCAAGAAACAGCCAGAATATCAACATGTAGGCCACATATAAACCAAGACATTATCTGTCTAGTGTCAAAGTGTTAGTTCTAAATTTGTATAAACAATAGCAGAGATGAGACCCACTAATGCCAACACTATAAAGTCCTTGGCAAAAGATAATGGCTAGCTTGTGTGAATTTCAAGGCAAAAACAACCACATAGTTGTTGACTGTTATTCTTGTGACTTAGAAGTAATCCATGCAGCAGCCACAATTACCCAACAGATAAGAGCCAGTTCTCAGGCTATGTGTACTTAATGAACTGGTTATAGACAATGCTACAGTGCTTATGTCCAGTGAGTTCCAGCAGCTTATTGCTGACTACAGTTTCACCCATACAACATCATGTCCTCATTATCCATAGTCGAATGATGAAGCTGAGAGAATATTGCAAACAGTCAAAAATGATATTAAGACAAATTGATCCTCACAGACCTTTCATGGCATACCAAGCGACTCCACACAGTATCACTGCGGTAAGCCCTTCACGGCTAATGTCTTGAAAACAAATACATATGTCAGAGGTTCATAGGTTCATACTAGGCTATTGGACCTAGGGCCTATACAAGCCTAGCCATAACAATTCCCTGGATATTTCTTCCCACAGTATTTACTTCCCTGGACCCCTGTCTAGCAGAGCGACTGACGTGATCTCCGGGGTGAATTTCCTATCTCCCATCCAATCATCAAGGTTCCTTTTGAAGAGGGCCAAAGAGGCGCTCAGCTTGACATGTATGGGAAGTCTATTCCAGAGTCTGGGGAGTCTCTGGGTCAGGAACCTATCCCTCCAGCATGTTATGTTCATTGTGATGACAAGATTTAGATCCCTGGAGTGTGTGTCTCTGAGGGATTGGGATTTCTTTAAGTGTAGCATGTCCAGCAGCTCTGGGTTTGACATGGCCTTGTATGTTAAGCAGAGATCGCCTCGGAGTAGACGATATGTGACAGAGTATAGGTGGAGTTTTTTTATGCCAATGATAGAAATGAAACTTGAGCCTAAAGTTATTCTGTACCATACATTCAAGCAAAATGACCAAACGCCAAAGCTTCATGTAAAATGTTTTACATTTGACATCTTTCTGCACATCTGCTACTTCTCCAGCAACCAGGTCAAGCTGTCCACTTGAAATTAATGGAAGAGAAAAAGTAGAAAAAATAGGCATAGCAGTGCAGAAAGCTACAGAATCACATTCCCACATAGTGCAAAATAAAGAGAGCACCAAAGTTCAGTGAAATAGACAAGTCCAACTGGTTCCTGATGAGTGTCAAGCTAAATGCAATATTCCAGAGAAACAACCAAGCCAATCTGAGCCAAGAATAACCAGAGCGATGTCTGTCAAAGCCATTTTTGCACCAAAAACAAATGTGCCTCAACCAAATATTTAAGACAATGGAGGAAGTTCAAGTTTAACGAATTGCAGTGATGGCAATTTGTTAACCAATAAAACTAATGCAATTCAGTGCAACTGATCCTATTGACTCTCTTTTGCATAGTAACTGTAAATGTTCTAATACATGTCATAAGAGGTATGATTCAAAGTTTTCCTTTTACAGGTTCCTAGTGCTTTTCTAGTTCCAGTTTAAATGGACTTTGAAGGACGAAAAGTGGATGAACAATTCTTGTCCCAAAACATTTTCAGAATTATGGCAGAGTCATTGGTAATAATGCATTTCATACTGTTTCATAACTAGCTGTATTGTTCATATACAGTATCTATAAGATTTTGCAGGATCAATCCAAACTGTTAAATGTATGATGCATTGGTTTTACATTAACATAGTTTGTCATTTCAAAGACCAAATTACCACCGTAACAGCTACAAAAAATGCAATCTGAGGGTCATGCTGCTCAATGCTTGAAGTCTAAATCTCAAAATGCAATCACTCGAAGCACTCCTTAAAATGGAGAACATCGACATTTGTGCCATAACAGAGACCTGGTTCAAGGCAGCAGAAAGCACCCCCGCACTAATAGGCTATAACTCATTCCACACCTTTCAGCCCCAGAACTTGGACCGAAGCTCCAAAGGTGGTGGTGTTTCCATATTCATAATAGATACACACACCTCCAGACTGGTAGCCCAACATAACACATCTGAGATACTTCAGGTGCAGCTAACATTGGATAAGACAGCGATTCAGGTTGTACCCTGCTATAGGTCCCCAACCATGTCCCAAAACTCACACTCCACTTTCCTAAGCACCCTGGAGAATATTAGGGTCCAACCTAACACTCATACTGGGTGACTTCAACTACCCCTCCATTAACTAGGAAAACTACTCATGTACCAATACACTTGCCCACCGTTTCCTGGAATTCATTAATTCCAATGCCCGGGACCAGCTCGTTTTTACCCCCACTAGAGGTAGCAACATCCTTGACCTGGTCATTACTAACATGGGTGACTGTTGCTCTACGCCAATAGTCAACTCCTCCTTGGTTAGATCCGACCACAAACTAATCACCTTGGAAATCCACATCCATCCCACCCCACCCCCCCTGCAAAGGTAAGCACCATGAAAAACTTCTCCAACGCTAACTTTGGGCTCCTAGAAACAGAGGTGGCTAACTTCATGGCACCCATGCAAATGGAGAATAGTTGCATGACTGCAAAACAATACACCAATGCACTATACGAACACGTACACAAATACATGGATCTCGCCATACCCAATAGAGCCAAGACTGTCTCCTCAAAAAAAGGAAGCCAATCTGGTGGTCCCCTGCCATAAACAAACTCTACAACAGAAGGAGGAAACTGATGTGGTATAAGGTGAAGTCCCAAGACTGGAAAAACTCCCTTATCAGCCTCAACAAAAAGTTGAGATCCCTTATCAAATCCTCTAAAGCTAGGTATGAAAACAGAATTGCAGCAGATAGTAAAGACAACTACAAAGCCTTCTTCAGTTATGTAAAGAATGTCCACAGCAATACTCAGATTTGTTCTGAGCTACTGCACAATGGTACCTCCTATACTGAGCCAACAGATATTGCTAATATACTGGCCAACAGATTCACTGCCAACTTTACCCCCCTCTCCCCCACAAAGGAATATTCACAATACCAGTAGATTGCCAAACACCCAGTATTACTGCTGCTTAGGTTAAAACAGCACTATCCAAGGCCAAGAATACAGCTTCTATGGGACCTGACAATATCCCTGGCTGTGTTCTACATGAACTACAGAATGAACTGGCACCTCACCTGTGTGCTTTGTTCAATCACAACCTCAGATCAAGCTTTGTCCCTACCGAATGTCGCACTGCTACAGTCATCCCTCCTCACAAAGGAGGAGTGACTACAGACCATGGGAACTTTCGCCCCATTAGCCTGACAAGTCTGATATGCAAAGCTATGGAACGCGTCATCGTGGACCTAATAAACAAGGATATAGGGAGTCTCCAAACTCTGGATCCCACACAGTTTGGTTTTGTGAAGGATAGATCATGCCTGCTCAACTTGGTCAACTTCTTTGAGTCAGTCACCAGAGCTGTGGATGAAGGCAAGGTGATTCATACAGCCTACCTTGATCTGACCAAGGCCTTTGATACCATTCCCCACTCAGGAATCATATAAAAACTCACTAAGCTAGGCATCAACCCCTATATCGCTAGGTGGGTTGCAAACTGTCTCACAGGTAGAACCCACAGTGTGAAAGTAGCTGACTCCAAGTCAGACTGCTGACCAGTCATGAGTGGAGTCCCACAGGGTTTGGTCCTGGGTCCTCTCCTGTTTGATATCTACTTCTCTGAAGTCCAGGCCAACATGAAGGGACTCTGGCTGACAATTTTCACAGACATTTGCAAGTTGGGAGCTATTATTAACTCCCCATGTGATGCTGACATCCTCCAGAAAGGCCTCACTGAGATCAATGACTGGTGTCAGAACCATGGCATTAAGCTCAATGTCAAAAAATGTGTCGTCATCCCCTTTGGGAAAAACCCAGTTCCCATGAATTACCACACTGATGGTAGTCCACTGAACACAGAAGGCGTTATAAGAGATCCGAGAACACAGGTTGACAGCAACCTCTCTTTTGACCACCACATTGCCACTGTGGTCAGAAAGTCCTTTTGTGTGGAACATCTCATTACTAAGGGTTTTGCATCCAGGAAGAAAGAGGTCATTGTCTCCCTCTACTCTTCCCTCATTAGGCCAATCATTGAGTACAGTGCCCCATTTGGCATGTACCTCACTAAACACCTGCAACAACTGGAGAGACCACAAAAGTATCTCACAAAGAGGATCCTAGGCCTTAAACATTTGTCCTATATGGACAGACTCAAAAAACTCCAACTATTCTCTGCCTCATATCACCTACTTAGAGGCGATCTCTGCTTCACTTACAAAGCCATGTCTGACCCAGCTCTGTTAGAAATGCTACATCTAAAGAAATCCCAATCCCTCCACACCACACACTCCAGAGACCTCAACCTTATTACCACAATCAACAGAACATGCTGGAGGGACAGGTTCATAAACCAGAGACTGCCCATGCTATGGAATAGACTTCCCATACATGTCCAGCAAAGCACCTCACTGGCCCTCTTCAAGAGAAATCTTGATGAGTGGATGGGAAATAGAAAATTCACCCCAGGGATCACTCCAGTGGCTTTACTCGACAGAGGCACCGGGAACTAAGGTCGGGTGGCACGATTCCAGAGTAATCCTATGGGCTAGGCTTGTAAAGGCTCCAGGGCCTTTAGCCTAGTACACACCTATGAAGCTATGAAGCTATAACTGGAATAAATCTTCTCAAGTTTTAATATATACTCTGCATATGTATATTTATCCATTTAGGTATAAACTACAGTGTTGCCTTTTAGGAATGTACCTATTCCATAATGCAGTGGCAGCTGGTGACTTCAAATTAAAGGGGGGGCTGCAAGAGACTGCTGAATGGGTGGGGCCAATGTGAAGTGGTGTGACCAACTAGAAAGGGGTGGAGCTATGCTCAAAACCACAACAACTGGAACTTTAATTAAATACGCTGCCCTGGGTGCCAAGCCGTCATTACGAGAGTCCAATCAAGACAAAATGAAGTGTAGAAGAAAAAAATATTTCAATGCATTGGCTACATGACAACTTACTTAATATCTAGATGGAAACACAAAGGTTATGAGGCATGAAAAAATAAATTGCTTTCTAGATACATTACTGGAATGCCAGTCAAAATCAAGTATAAAAAAACAAACAGCACTCCGCTCAAACCACTTCTCCTTGCACTGCAGTTCTAATTATAATTTATATTAAGCTTTATAAAATTACCAAGTAACATGCTGAAAGTAGCAATCTCTGTGATATCCTCACTTGTAAAAATGTTTCTTATCCAAAAAAGACCTTCTGCCTGACAACAACTATCTACTTGTTTCATGGAGAACACATGATCAAAGTAAAAAATGAACAGCGAACAAGAAACAAGCTCAAGATAAATTGCTTAAAGGATTACTGCACAGGTTATGGACCACACATGATAAATTGGCATTCTGATTAGTTTACGGGTAAAGCCTGCAAAGATAACTGCAAGTCTCCAACAAATGTAATGAGCTTCTGAAAATACTGTAATCCTGTCCTTTATTACAAATACTGTCATATGCATTTCAATACCTAAGGCTTATTTGTTATCTAGTTATGTAAATGTTCTCTGCATGGCAACAATGAAAAGGCTTTCAATGTTGGTAATTCTTTAACAGTATGCTTATGAAAGGTTACTTGCATCTTACAATCTCCGACAAGCTTACCTGATGGTCATTAAAGCATTGCTACTTTAATACAGAGCAACAGGGCACTGCAACAGCATGCATTTTCTGAATAATAAGAAGCATAAATCAACAGTATAAAAATATGACAGAAAACCAGAACATTCTGCAAAATCAAGGACAGATGAAAAGCCATGGTCGTACTTGTGGGTCTACCTTGGATAGGGGAATACTCTGCACACTTATACTGCATAACTGCTCCTTGCCTTGCTTGGACACATCCAGAGCCACTACAATGGGGAGTGGAGTACAACAAGTAGGTCACAGTTTGAAATGTCTATGGCTGACGGTGGTGGCTCTGACACTCATACCTCTCAACCTCAGAGCAAGAAATCTGGACAAAGCCATACATAGAAGTGGGACACAGGCCGAAAAATAAAGACAATTTTTAAATATTGTTCTTATAAACTTAGAAAGATAATAGAATAGTAGTAGGTCTTGCATTTCTATTAAATTTTGAAAGGTATAAAATTTGAAACTCAAATGTCTGCCATTATTTTCAAACTTCAATCTTTAATGATTTGCTACTAATTTGCCAGAAAACCACAATTTTATGAAAAACAGACCAAATATGTTATGCAAAAATATAAAATTGCCATACAATACAGCTGGGAACCTGTCAAAGAAGGGACACCTTTTTAAAATTAGTATTGTTAACTTGAGCAGCTGACAAAATAAGAGCATCTAAATGCATTTCTGAAATAAAAGTAATCTATAACGCTGATCATTACAGTTATTTATAATTGTAAACCCTCCACGTTTTCTTCCAAAATTGCCATTTTGCAGAGGAATTATTAAGGGGAGAGCAACATTTTGACCCAAAATTGGAGACAGTTGAGAGGTTTGGATATTCCTAATTCTATAAAGCGATTTATTTGCACGTACCTCTCAACCTCTTAATGCAGGAAATCTGGATACGGCCAAATATATTGGGGGAGCATACAAATAGTACTAAAAAGACAGTTGATAGAATAACAGGTTTTGCTTTAGCATGCATTTTTCTGAAGGTTATGATGTCTGAAACTCAATGTCTGTCATTATTTAGTGACTTAATTCCTAAATGATTTGGCAGAAAACCTCAAATTATATGAGGAACAAACCAAAAATAAGAAGCAAAAATCTATTCATTCTGCAAAAGTCTGGACAGTTGAGAGGTATAGTTCAGCTGGGGCTGTCTGAGTTTTCTGCCCTTCCCCCCCTCACAAAATTATGGTTGAATGGAGCGTCCCCCCCTGCAGCCATTCCAATGTCCCATTCCTTGGTTATTTCGCCCCATTTTCCATAAACACTGTAATGTGCATACTGCTTTACTTCTGCGATGATATGGATTTCATTTGAAAGTTTTATTTTATATTGTACAGCATAAACCCTAATAGATATCTGCTAAACAAAGCAATGCAGTCTCACAATGAAAATAGACTTAGCATTAAAACTTCTCTGCCCTTGAAACTCACATTCATTGAAACAGCATTGAAACCCACATTCAAAGAAAATACATTTTGCCAGTGGCAGATAAAGATTAATTCTGGGCTGTTTTCAAATCATTGGCCCCTTGAACACGGAACATACAAATGCTCTTTGATACACCTTCCTGACTGTATTAAATTATATTCCTTGTACAATACAGTACAGTTGAACTGCCCAATTCAGAACATTTCCATCATAAAAGTCTACTCAAACTTCAACAGTCCACCAGTATCAGTAAATATGCATGATCTCTGAAGAGGTAAAAGCCATCTAAATAATTCCACATTAAAGAAATTTGTTAACTAATGAAGAGGTTACTTCTAGCAAACAACTTTATATGTCATTGTTTCATCTACAAATAAAGTGCCTGTTGCCCTTGAGGAATAAATTGCTTATGTTGCATTAAAAAAAATATAATGCTAGTAATATCGCAATAGGGAATGGATGGCAAACTGATAACAGATTCATAGTTACTAGGTATCTTCGCCAAAGAGGACTGCAGCATCCATCCCCTTTAAAACAGAGTACAGTATCAGCAATGGATCTACCTACTGTGGGAGTAGAACCCACAGCCTTCTGCATCAAAAGCAAGTACACTACCTGTTGTGCTATTTACAATGCAAGCAGACTTGGCATAAGCAGCACTAAACTTTTGTTCTCCTGCAGCTCTCAGCTCCTTGTAAAATCTACTCGACACTCAGCTGTATCTCTGAACTTTGCAGCAGAAGAAATCTGGACAAAGCCAAAATTTATTTGGGGGGGGGGGACAAAAGCCCAAAAACCAGGGACACATTTTAAACATTGCTTGTATAATGTTGGAAAGTTGCTAGAATAAAATGCTGTGTTACCACCATACATTTCACTGCCAAGTATTGAACCCAGGTCCCTGTACAAAACAGCCAGAGCAACATACCACTACACCAAATCATCTACTTTTATGAAAGAAAGGAAGACTGGAACTTAAAAGGCTACCATTTAGTGAATTCAGTTCTCACCATAGCTGTCAACATCTTATCACAAAACACCTGAACAAAGCCAATAATGGGGGAATACAGCCCCCAAACATATTCAGTGAGTTCAGTTATCACCATAGCTCTCAACCTTGGCACAAAAAACCTAGACAAAGCCAATAATAGGGGAATACAGTCCATAAAATAGGGACAAATATCCACTGAGGGCACCAGAGCAAACCCACACAAATACAGGGAGAACTTGCAGACTCCACACAGAAGGCACCCCAGCCAAGAATCAAGCCAGACAACCCAAAGCTGTCAGGCAACACTGCTACCACTGCACCACTGCACTACTGTCTGTTTTAAGTAACAAAAATACAGAAACCACAAATTTTTTGAGGAACAGAACAAATATGAGGCAAAAATCTGCAAATGTTTTAGAACTGGTGGTGGGTCTAGAATTCAGGCTCTTGTCACTTGGGCCCAAGGTACAGGGTTCAAGCCTTATTCTCTACCCACCACTATGAAGCAACTGGGACATTTCACACACACACCAGCCATGTGATCCTGTCCTGCATCTCCAGAACACACACCCTACCTGTCTCCAGAATGGCCATGCAATCCTGTCCTGCATACTGGTCTTGGTCCTTGTGATCCTGTCCTGCATACTGGTCTCAGTCCTGTTTCCCTGATCTCCATATGGTGATCCTGTACTCGGTCCTCCATACTGGTGTGATCCTGTCCTCCATACTTGCCTGTGCATACTGGTCTTTGTCTCCTGTGAGATGTGAGGAGGCTGGAGCCTCCTGCTATTGGTCCAGACTGTGGGCGATGCAGTCTGGTGACCTTCTGGTTTGTGCGGTCATCACTGCACAGATCTCTGGGTTGGAAGGGTGGAGTTTACTCCCTTCCCTATCCGGACTGTCTAACTGAGCATTTTGGAGCTCAGGAATGCCTGAGCATGCATGCTTGGGGTTCTGGCCTGCCTAACACAGCAGCCAGGAACTAAGCATGCATGAGTGGAGTCCGAGATTTTTTTTTATTTTTATATGTTCTATGGGGGACTGGGGACTTTATTTTATGCACAGGTGGGGGACCCATTTTACAGGTGGGAGGGCTGCAGTCCTGCAGTCCTGCAGTCCTATAGCACAAGCCGCCCCTGCCATAACGCATTATGATTTCTAAGCTATTGTCAGCTGAGTATGAGACTCCAGAATGTTAACATTGTTTGTGATGAGCTGCCACATTGTTACAAATAAATGTTAGCTTTTCAATAAAACTAATGATGAATCCTGAAATTTCTGACTGACAAATGAAGATTGTAGAGGAACAGATAAGAGCAACTTCTGACACCCACTACTTCAGAAGTCAGCTGTAACCTTATCTTTAGATCTGCATTGGACACCTCAGAATTACAACTGGCAGTAATTATGGCCTCTTTTTGTCAGCACAGAACACTTTAGAAGGATTACATAAATGGCAGAAATTATTATTCCTAATGATAAATTTGTACTTGAGGATAAACATGCTTTGAAACTGAGTAGTTTCATGCCATTCAGTAATGAGATATACTCAGCCATATACCAAATGACGTCATGATGTTTCTAGATTGTGTGGTTAGCATGACAATCCCATGGAGAGAGGGACAGAGATGTGGAAGTGATGTGGTAAGATTGTGTGGTTAGCATGACAACTCCAAGAGAGGGGGGCAGACATGTGGAAATGAAGTGGCAAGATTAATATATGATAGCTTTCCATTTCTATACAGAGGTGCATGAATCAAAACATCTGTACAGCTATATAGTCAAGAATTGGGGTCCGGATGGAGAGATGATAAAGTCAGCAAGCAAAGGAGAGTAGTATTGCTGGAATTGAATTCATCCTCAAGTCTTTGTGAGTATGTTCATGAGGTGGACACTGTTTTTCATGAAATCTCACCAAGACAACACTGATATATAGGCTGTATTTTATATAGTATATATCGTGGACAGAAGTATGTTAAAAAATAAAAAAAGATAGCTGGGTGCACAAGACCCAGGATAAAAAAGTGTCCAATCCTGAAAGGTGCACCGTTGCCAAAACTGAAAAAAAAAATGACAACTTAAAAACCTCAAGTCAAAGAAACATTCCTACAATGGGGTTAGCCCAGGCTGAGGAGGATGATGGCGCCCCTTGTTGCAGAAGGAAATAGTAGTCCACAAAAAAATGTGAAAACTGACAGGCCAAAAAAGGACTATAAAGATGATAGAGTGGACTTTTGAGGATAAGAAATAAATGATCTATTGTTACTATTATGCAAGAAAACCAGAATTTCTGACTAGAAGATATTGAAAAAGATTAAAAGAGAAATGAGAGGAAAGAAAAAATACTTGCACAAGAAAAACTGTAAAAGCTTCAGATGTAGATTTGTGTTCATTAATACAACAGATGCATGAAAAACACATTACAGACCAAGAAACCTTGGGCTGTTTGGAAAAATAAGTGCCTGAGGAAGTGCAAAAATATAAAGAAAAAAGCCTAGAGATTTTTCAAAGGTATAAAAAAGAAACGTGCGTTGGAAAGAAAAAGAGATTGTATCTGATATGGCATAAGATTTATGCAAAGGAGAAAGGAAAACAAATCAATACATAAAAGCAGCTCCAAAGATATTTGACAAAAAATACAAGCAAAATCGCTCAGATATGGAATATTTCACAATATAACATCACAAAGAGGGAATGTAGAACAGAAGATTAGAAAAGTAGAAGTTAAACAATAGAAGCTGAAGTTATTGATTACCTGCAAAGTGAAGGATTTAGTGTAGAAAGTCTATAACACAGATAATGTCACAGCATGATGGAACAATGAGTCCCCAAAGTAAGGAGAAACAGATGGAGCAGGAGACATCTGAAGCAGAAATATGGATGTGGGAAAGAAAACGAGATGTAATATAGTGCAATATTTATGCAAAGTAAAAAGCAAAATTAATCAATAAAAAAAAGGCAGCACAAAAGATATTTGAAATGAAATACAGGCAAAGGCATCTGGATATGGAACATAATTTTACAATACAAAAAAATAAGATAACAAAGGAGGAAAGTAGGAAAGATGATTAGTAATGGAGAATTAAAGAACTAGGAACTGAAGTTATGGATTACCTGCGAAGTGAAGGATTTAGTGTAGAAGATCCAACTCTGGTAATGTCACAGGATGATGCAACACTGAGTCCTCAAATTAAGGAGAAATTGGTGGAACAGGAAGCATCTGATCACTTGCCTCATGAAGATACTCTGGAGCCTTCAGTGGGAAACCAGCACAAAAGTTCAGTTGGAGTTGCACAGCAAGGGAAGGAGCAGGAAACAGTGGCAACTCTGACGCAGTCATTGTCCTGGAGTGATAGGCCAGTGAGTTCCCATATGAAAGAGCAACAGAAGAGGCAGGCTACAGCTGAAGAGAATATGTCACAGGAAGATGTTTTGGAACTTTCTGTAGAATACTCAGAGAAAATGGAGAATAAAGAATGTGCCCTCAGTTTAGAAGAAAAAGATCTAAGGAAAGAGATGCTTGATTTAATAGAGATGGATAGACATATTGTGATCGATGAAAGAAACACATTACAGAAAGTGAATAAAACCCAAAATGTTAGAAGTTTGATAAAACAAATGAACACAGTAATCAAGACTATTAACAGAAATGCACTTGATATAACAGAAGTAAATAAGATATATTACTGTGCATTAAAATTGATAACAGGTAAAGTCTTACCACAAAAATACAAGACATTAAGAGAAAGGAAGGGAAGAAATCAAATACCGTCATGGAAGTATCGAAGAGAGAAAACTATAAAGCAATTCAGACAAGAAGTGTCACTGTTAAACGAGCTTAGAAGAGGAACAGATGAACAAAAATACTTAGAAAGATAGAGCTGATAAAAGCTATGAGCAGTATTAGAACAGACCAGGATCTATTGTGCACTATTGGAAATAATAAACTAAAGATATCAGCACAGGCAGAAAAATCTAGAAGATATGCAAATAATTATAAAGGAAACATACAAAATAAGGAATTCACTGATGATACAAAAAAGCTTTAAAGAAAATTGAGAAACTAAGCAAAAGGAATAGAAACATCACCAAAAAATGAAATAGAGACATCGTGGAGAAATATTTATGAAGACCCTGTGGAACATAACAAAGATGCTGAATGGATAGAAGAAGTAAAAGAAACAGTAAGAAGTTTAAATGCACATGATATGAAACAGGATGAAGTAACAGTCAGAGAAATTAAAACAAAATTAAGAAAAGCTCCTAAATGGAAAACCCCAGGCCCAGATGCAGTACCTAACTTCTCATTAAAAGTATTAGCATCATTACATGAAGATTTAGCCCTGAGTAAGAACTATTTATATTCACATCCTTAACAGACACCAACCTGTTTAACAACAGAAAACACAATACCCCTCCTTAACAGTGAACCTGCAAGCTATCCTAAAAATACAGACCAATAATCTGCCTTCCAACAATGTATAAACTGTATCCTGGAACTGATGATGACAGAATTTATAGTCATTTAATAGAAACCTCAATCATGGCAATAGGACAAAAGCTTAACAATAGAAAGCCATATGGGGCAAAGGATAATTTGTTATTAAAAAGTCATAATGGAGAATTGTAAAATGGGGAGAATCTAAATATGTCATAAATAAATTACAAAAAAGCATTTGACAGCATCCCACATTCATGGATAAAGGAGTGCTTACAGATGTGTATGATGCACCCCACAGTTATTGATTGCATTACAGTGACAAAACATTTTGCAGAATTGTAGCTAAGCCATAATAAAGGAAAAATTATTATCCCAGAGTAAAAATTCAAAGGGGATATATTCCAGGATAATTCTTTGTCACCACTGCTCTTTTGTCTTGCCCTTAACCCATTAAGCTGTCTAATTAACAGATTAGGCCATGGTTACAATTTGGCTTGCAGACAACAGCAAAGTATAAAGACTTCTCATCTTCTTTTTGTGGATTATTTAAAACTGTATTGTTCATCAGATGAGGAGCTAAAAGCTCAACTGAAAGTGGTCAAAATTTTCCCAGATAATATAAGTATGGCATTTGGTCTTAATAAATGTGCAAAAGCAACCTTTAAAGCAGGAAACCTGCAGCACCAAAAATATCAGTCTGGGAAAGGAATGTGATATAAAGGAACATGATTAGGAGGGAGTGTGCAAATATTTGGGAACTGATGAAAAATAGTCAATAAAACATGAACAAATGTGAACAAAACTTTTTAAGGAATATTTTAGAAGACTAAAATCAATACTGAAAACAGTCCTGACATCTAGGAACAAAGTCAAAGATATAAAATGATTTGCTCTTCCTGCTCTAACTTACAATTTTGGGATAACTGGCCCCAAAAGGTATTGCATCAGTTGGACAGGAAAACAAGAAAAATGCTTCATGCTTATCAAATAATTTATAAAAATCAGTGTATATCAAGATTATATATTCTCTGTTTTGAAGAAGGTATGGGCCTCCTTGAAATTGATTATGTGTATACATCTGCAGTCATAGGATTGCATACATATCTGCTGACCTCACAAGATCCAAACATAGTGAAAGTTTTAAAACACGAGGAGAACAAGTCTAAGATGACTTCCCTGCTTACTTTAGCAGAAGCATGTCAGTGTCAAGCAGGAATGGAAATCAAACCAGAAGAAGACAAAAATCAGGCAGCAAGTGAATGTGCCAAAAACAAACAAAAGAAAATAAGGTGAAGGATCAGATGAGAAGGCAAGAAATATGGAAAAGGCATAAATACAGACACAAGTACAGTAAACTGGAACAACCTCATGTCGATCAAGATCTGACACAGGAATGGTTAAGGAGAGGTCAAATATGAACCAAAAGATGAAAGGTTAATATTGGTGGCACAGGATAGTGTACTATGTACATATTGGTTTACAAAGTCCATTGAACATGTCAGAGAAATAGATAAATGCAGGTTTTGCAAAACAGAATTGGAAACAGTCACACATCTTGATAAAAGGCCTGTACATTGAAAGGCATAGAAGTGTGGCAAGACTGTTGCATTGGGAATTATGCAAATATTACAATAGCGAAGTAGCTGAGAAGCATTGGAAACATGAGCCACTTAGCATTATAGAGAATGATGAAGTTTATATCACATGGGATCACCCATTACCAACAGTTTTAAAAAACAGATATGAGAAATCCAGATACAGTAGTCCACGAAAAGAAGAAAAAAGTAACACTGATCATCAAAACTGCTACACCAAGTTATTACAGTGTCTTACATAAAAAGGGATACAATGTCATAAAATACCTGGATTTGCAGGCAGAACTGACACCTGTGTGGAAGGAGGATACCCAGACAGTTCCAATAGTAGTAGGAGCAATGGACCTCAAAAAAATTAATTTACAGTCATATTTAGATATGCTACTGATAAATTGCAGAAGGAATCAATTCTGAGCACATTGCTGGCACTGCTAAGAGCACTTTTGGATAACATTACAGACTGAAACAGTACTAATTTAATGAACATTAATCATACTTTCACTTAAGAATGGGGTTTATTCTCATCATAGTATTAGAAACCCAAAAGACTTGGAGAAATTAAACCTCAAGAATTACAATAATCTCTTTTATAGGAGTATGAAATCAGAGTTTTAAAGTGGATGCTTGTACATGATCTTTAAGTTCATGCCCCTGCAACTATATTGGCTCACTATGGTCTGGAAGAATTTGACCATATAGTGCATACTTTGGATCGCTATGAATATACCCACAATCGTGACACTTTTGCGATATATTAGCACCGTAGTAAGAAAGATACTCTAGTTATAATTATTTTTTATAGTATTGAAGTGTGGAAATATAGCATTTATATGGGATGGTTTAGATAGTTATAAAAACTGCAGACGGTGCTTATCGGAAAGTAAGAGAAATTAACATTATTATAAGGGTATGAAATATATCCCAACTCCAACTTTTAGAGTAGTAGACACTATTTGTGAAATTAAGAAATATGTAAGGAAGTTAAATTTGGCTGTTATGTTTAAGGACAAAAAAATTACAGAAAGTTATGACAATTCTTTAAAGAAGAAAAGTACCTTCATGCCTATAATGAATCCTGATATTCATAGATATGAAAAATTAGTTACACATGATATATATAAAATCAAAAAGAACTCAAATAAGAGTATGAATAACTTAACAGACGAAGAAATGAGAATACTTACGGATTTGAGGAAGAGTGATAAAGTGAGAATTATGAAGCCCGATAAGGGAGGAGGAATAGTGGTATATGACCAAATGGAATATAACAGCAAAATATTTGAGATATTACATGACACAGAGAAGTATGAGATCATATCTCTGAATGAATTAAATATAGCATACAGAAAGATTGATTGTTATGTAGAAGAATTTTTATTGGATAATGTGATTAGTGAGGAAATATACAACTTTATCAAGGTTGAACATCCTACACTAGCAACTATGGTAGGAATACCAAAAGTCCATAAGAACTTATTGGACCCTCCATTTAGGCCCATAGTTTCGGGCAGTAAATCTAAAACATTCCCAATGGGTGTATTAATAGATTCGTTATTGAAACATGTTTATAATAAGGTGCAACACATAGTGAAGGATTCATGGGAATTTTTAAAAAACTATCCCATAACCTTGACATCTGAAAATTTGATTTTTGCATCTATAGACGTTGTAGACCTATTCATGTGTATACCCAAGGTAGAAGGTCTAGAGGCATTTTTTAATAGTATGCATAGACATAGTGATTTGACAAAAGAAAAAATTTGCCTTGTGTATGATTTGATGTCTATTGTGTTAGAACACAATTTCATATATTATGAAGGTGAGATTTACAAACAAACTAGGGGCGTAGCAATGGGGGCAGCTTGTGCCCCCATATACGCTAACTTAGTTATGTTGGATTGGGAGATGAACAACATCCTTCAGAGTGAATATATGAAGTCCATAAAGTGCTACTCGCGATTTTTGGATGACATATACATCATATGGGAAGGTAGCCAAGAAACATTTGAGGATTTTTTAAGGTACTTAAATCAGAGCAGTAGTTTTTTGAAATTTACATCACATAGTAATGATTATGGGGTACCTTATTTGGATACTTTGGTGACAAAGAGAGATGATAAGTTTCATTCTAGAATATATAGGAAGGATACCTTCACAAATTCGTATTTAGATTATGAAAGCTGTCACCCAACAAAAACCAAGACTAATATATTCAAAGGCCAATGTATTAGAGCCTTGAGAATGACTACATCCCCTGAAGAAGTTAATCATGAAATACAGTTTATTATTTCTTTATTTTCTGATAGGGGTTATAGTGTCAAAATGATGAAAATGATCAGCACAGAACTCATGCAAAGATGGGGTACTAATTTATTCCCATTATTGGGAATTAACCATCAGGAATCGCTGGCTATTAATATAGATACAAAAGGAAAAGTGTCTAAAAATTGTCTAGGTAGAGCATGTATAGTGGAATTCAGCCCTTACAGCAATGAAGTAAAATATATATTAAATAAATATTGGTATACTTTATTAATTAATGATGAAATGATAGAAATATTGGGTATAAAACCGAATTTTGTATATAAAATGGCATCTAATCTAAAAAATATATTAGAGAAAGGCAAAAGTGAAGAGAAATATAATAGTTGTGACAAAAACATTTGTACTAAGAGATGTGGCAATTGTAATCAGTGCAGTTTTGTGCTACAGGATAGTGAGTTAAAACTGTTAAATTACAACAGAACAAAAATTTTCTTTAAAAAGGGCAACTGCAACAGTAAATTCTTAGTATATATGGCAAAATGTACTGCATGTCCTTCATATTATATAGGCAAAACTGAGCAGAAATTTAGGAAGAGAATTTATGCACATTTGTATTGTATTAAGAAAAGGGATGAAAAAAATGCTTTGGCAAAGCATGTTATTAACAAAGGAATAGAACACCAATTCAGGTTTGGTATTTTAGAGATAGTCAAACCTAATCCTAGGGGGGGGTAACATAAAGAATTATTTGTCATATAAGGAAAGTTATTGGCAAATATTAGCAGATGCTACGACCCCTCTGGGTTTAAATGAGAGTATATCTATGAAAAGTATATTAGAATATTTCTAATATACTGAGCAATATTAATATTGCATTATAATTTTTAATGTGTTTTAGGTTTTGTATGTTAGAACTTATGTTGTGTTTTTAATGAAAAGACCCGTAGTCTCTTAGAAGTATTTTAGTGTATATCACTTTAATTCTGTGTAGTAGATAGTTTTGGCGCCAAAATCAAAATATAAAAGTTACAGAATTTTATTCTTAAGATGTTCTGATGAAGCCTACGCTATGAGTAGGTGAAAGCGTTTAACGAGTATTGTGCAATAAATATTTGTGTTTTTTTAACATTTGGACTATCTGAGTTGTCTCTCCTGTGATTACAAGGAAGTTTCCACAGACGTATACGCATCTTTGGCGTTTGTGCAGGAGTTTTACAGGCCATTTGTCAAGGGAGTTTGTGTTCAGCTGCACTAGTTCTATATATACCAGAATAGGGTGAAGCTGTTTTAACAGAAGGAAGGAATTATTGTATCCGAGCTTATCAGCTCACAACTTATTAAAACAATGAATTTTCTTAAAAGTTATTGTTTTTTTTTTAAACAGAGTTCTGCATGGGTGTAGTGGGAGCTGCTCGATCCCTCACCTGTCTAACGTATATAAACAATCTCTGGGACAAACATAACCAAAGGGAAAGGGGAGAAAAGTGACTTTTAAACAGTCAGTGATTTGATGAGTTGCATCCACAGTAATTTCAGACATGATAAATCATTACGTTTCCAGCCAAGAGAGATGGGAGAACAGAACCAACCCAGTCCTAGAAGGAAGCTCTAAAGCCATATTTTGCTTAGTACTTGTTATGTATGGTAAGTTTGCCTCTACTGAATTATTTCATAATATGTCTCTATGTACTGTGTTACATTTTCTTCTGGCAGCAGACATCCCATTATTTCATCATATAACATATGGATAGATGCAGCTAGGTTTTGGGAGGGCCTTTGTCTGCAGGAGATGGACACATTTGCAAGGAATACTATCTATTAATTCTTATCTAATTTATAATATCTGGTTCTTGGCTTTATAATATGTTTTATTTCCATGAACTTGAGATCTCCAGGGATGTTGGTCCTAGTTTCAAACAGATAAGAGAGCACTAAATTATATGCATTTACTAGAATTCATTTTGTACCAAATATACAGTAAATCTATTCTAAGTATGTAACAGAATCATACTCTGAAGTTTTCATATTGTTCAGCTTAGATTTATTTTATAGTGCAGTCATTCTAAGAATAACTTGTATTTTTGTTAGGAGCTGCAGTCATTTAGGAGCCTGAAGCTAGTAAACAACTAATGGAAAAGACAGTACCTAAATGCCCTCTATGCACACATTAACCTTCAGAATAATAATTGTAATTGCTAAGGAAAACTAGCTAAAATGGAGGCAAATAAACCATTCCCATGATTCATTGATGTCATAAACTATTTGGCTGGTATATAATGAGAATTCAAGGGGAAATATCAAACAGGCCTCCAAGCATGTATCACAGAATGCTGCTTGGCTTATTTGTTACTAATACAGCACCTTTAGACATTTCAGAAAAACTAGCAGTTGATTTAAGTAACATTCTGCAATAAGACATGTTTTCCTGCTTTAAAGTTGACTTAATAGTAAATAACAGAAGAATTTCAAAATGATGTAGCTAAACTTTGTTACCAATAGAGATCAGACCACTTTAATGTTCTGGATTCTAGTGACAGCTGCACAAAAGTTTCTCTGTTCTGATACTACAACTGAAATGCAGCCAAGAGCAGCACTAGCTGAGGAAGCTGCAATCCTTCTGCTAATTCAGGCCAGTTTTTTTCTAATTATTCTTTGATTTCAACTAGCATGGGCAAGACCTCTGCACAAGGGGATTCGAAGTTATGTCAACTAATATGGTTTGCTACTGGTTTCTTTTTTAAAAATGGTACAAGACTATTTTAGTTATTTCACAACCATGAGGGGTTGGGCGTCTCAAATCATAGTACCACAAAGGAATTCTCAAAAGGTAATATGTTTAGTCACATTGCAGCTCACAATAAAACAAGGATTGTGGGTGGAGATTTTACTTCCTCAAATTTCTGTAATATATCTGTTATTATTGACTTGCTGTGTATGTGGCACTGAAGGAGATGTTAATGGCTGTGACTGAAATTAGATGGCATCTAAGACAGTTGCTGGTACTGTGGTGGACTGGGTTAGTGTCCAGAGTATCTAGTACTATTGATCTCCTTAGCCCAATTATCTGTTAACAGGAAGATATAATGCAAAACTAATATCACTCACCAGCATTCTGTGCTAAGGAGAAAAGGGTATTACATAGTAATAATATATAACCGAAGACACTGAAGCAACAGTAAGTTAAGGTGTGTGAGTTATTGTTTATTTGTTGTGCATGGGAATATGTTTTATCTAAGAAGGTATTTCTTCCTTTAAATCACAAAAAAAATCATACTCTGTGGCACATAAAAGAGCAGTTGTGGCCAGTTTTTCTGTGTTTTGCAAGGGAAACAGGTTTACCTAAAATTGGAAGCTCTCCTCTCAGTTAACATTGGTGACGTATTCCAAGTAGGTAAAACAAAAAAAAAGAAAAAGCAGTTTAACAGTGAAAAAGTAATTGGGGGTTCTCTTTTCATGAGGTAGAGGATGAATATTTCACTAAATATCTGGAATCTCTATATCCCTTACTTCTGAATAACGACATTCTGTAATAGTAGGAAACACAAGGCATTTTATCTGTAGGACATATGTACTTCCCTAAAAATAAGAACATTCCTGTTAAGTGATAGTATTTTGCAAAAGTAGCAAATCAACTATTGCATTATAGTAGATGTAATGGTAATTAGCATTAAAATGTTACTTCTGATAATTCTAAACAGATGATATCACTATGTTTTTTACAAATTAGCAGCAGAAGACATATATCTTAATAGTCTTAATAGTTTATTTAAGAGAGTCAGTGCAACAGAGTTCTAGTTCATGTCGGGAACAGGAGTAGACAATTATTGTATATAATAACTGCAAACTGTCTGCATATAGGCTTGTGGGATGGAAGAGATGACTGAACCTTGAGAAAAGGCAACTATTACATTATAACAGCACTCTACTACCTCATTTCCTAGTACTTATTCATGGATCCAAATACAGCCACAAAGTTTAAAGCAACAGTAGCACTAATTCAGGACTGGTTAGCAGTTGTACAGCAATATAATATAAAGTTATTCTTTTCTACGTGTCAGTGTGCATATATGGGAAAAGAGGGAAAAAAATGTGTATATTTGTACTTTACCACACACCCTCCACATAGAATCCAAGCAAGTATACGTACCCGTCAATATGAGCTGAGGCACAGTTTAAGCATGCATTCGTATTTAGGTTACAATTACTGCACTGCGTTACAGGACTGTTACTAAAAAGACAGCTCTGCTAAGATTTACTGTTCTTTTCATGAAAGTGAAATTGTGCTATGTATCAGAAATGTAAACATCTACAGAGAGGGTAGGTGTTATATTTGTTATATGCTCATATCTTAGCCAGCCCCTGCATTCAAACAAGATTCAGGGTGTCAGGTCAACACAAAGTTTAACAACCGCAGTACATATTTGTACTACAGTTTTTGTAGTTACTGATTGTTGCAATTTTGTATTATGAGGGAGGACTACAAACATACTCTTTGCAATGTGGGCTAGATGTTTGTCCAGTCTGTCTCTCCTATTATATGGAACGCAACTAACTTTTAAGAGGAAGCTGTAAACTCACACTTTGTCTAAAATATGGAATATATGTTTCATTTTACTTCTGCTAAATTATTTTGTACTTTTCCTGTACACATTTCACTTTGATTCTGAGTGCTAAAAAGACACTATTTTCCTATACAACATTTGTATAAATAATAGATACTTGAGATGAGGATCCATGTGTCTGCAAGGAGGGTTAGCTTAGTGGGAATACTTTCTACTAACTATTAAAGATCTTACAGTGTTTGTTTAATACTGCGGTGGTGGTGCTGCGGTAGTGTTGTCGCCTCACAGTAACATGCTGTCCTGTTCGATTCTCAGCTAGAGCGTCTTTTGTATGGAGACATGCGTGAATGGGCATACCTTCGTTGAAGGTTGTGCGTCAGGGCCGGCAACTCGGCACATAAAAATCTACTGCCAATAATTAGCAGACAGGAGTTCCGCTGTGGTGACCCCTAACCGGGAAAAGCCGAAAGACACAACAACAACAGTGTTTGTTTAATGGTTCTTCAGTATAATGTAATGACCTGTGTTTTATAGTGAAGTGTTGGGGACATCTGTTCTTGGAAGGGGTAGTTTGCTGTTGAATTTGCTGCTGTAGTTGTCAGTTGAGGACTGCTCTGTCATTGTACTTATGTAAATGAGCATAATGATCCTTGGCAAAGGTGACTGCATATCCTGAATCCACTGTGGGTTAACATGGGTGAATTTTGAGACTTCATTATACAACTGTAAAATGTTTGATTTTTTTTTTTTTTTTTGAAGTCTCTAAAGAAGGTGGTATTAATTATTAGGAGGGTGGATGTTCTGAGGGTAAAGGAAATTAGTTGGTGGTCCAGCTTAATTAATGATGGGCTGACCAGGGGCAAGAAACATGACGGGACTGAGCTAGTGAAAACTATGTCTAGGTTTTTACCACCTCTGGTGGGATTTCAGACAATTTGATCCAAGGAATTCTCATTAACCCAATCTAAGAAATGTTGTGCATACCCAACATTTTAAGTATAAGTACTCTACTCAATAGAGGGGCAGTCACTAAATATTAAAGTGCTATTTCTTACAGGAACATTTTCAGGGAATACCAGGAAAATGTCATGATCCTGTGGGGCCACAGAGGAGGATCAATACCAAGCTATAACGTGAAATTACGATGTACTTAGTGTAAGCTGAAGTGCTATGAACTCATGGGGAGGGTCATGGGGTATCACTTAGATAGGGATAAAATCCCTGATGAGCTCTGAGGCACCTCATCCATTACCCGTGGGCTTGAAGGTATGATAGACACAGAACTCTGGCACAGATAAGGCACTCTCATTACACTCAAACCTCATTTTGATGGCTACACCAACATGTACTCATTCCAGATGCAGAAGTGTCTCCATTTTGGGAAGTTTGTTATTAAGACTCCTGGCATTGAGAAGGAATATATTGAGATTGTCCATGTTAATGATATGATCTATTAGTTAGGTTGGTAGATGAACTCTGATTAAAAAGGGCACAATGAGGGCAACAACATTTTGGCAAGCATGCAGAAACCCTTAAACAAGAGGTACAGACCATCTTCTGCAAAACAAGTAGAATTGTTGATCATCTCATCCCAGGACATACTGGACCCCCACCTGGAATGATGTCAGCCAATGGTTGAATGCAGTTATCATTTCCTTGACTCTAGTCATTATTCTAAGTGAAGGCAGAATATCACTCAAAACTTTAATGTTAACTGTGATTGAAGCATATGACTCAAGTTCCAGCAGGTTCTTTTGCATGTATTCCATGGGCTTCTGTGACATACTATTCAATGCAACATGGACTACAACCATATAATAGTCATGCTAACTGGAAGGGAGGGCCCTGGGAACCTTGATATGTCAACAATCTGGGTTTTTAAGAGACAGTTAACATTAACCCTGTCCTTGTTCAGCTTACTGAGCACTGAGTCAGTGTGGCTAATAGTGGAGTCACCAGTTACTGGGCTGTTTCCAGAAGCTGATTTATTCTTATTAAACACTGGGCGTTATCTCATTTGTGACATTTCAATGAAGGGATGTGTGTATAAGATGCCCTGGGACTACGGGACTTCCAAGATGACTGCACACCAAGTAACACCTTAATTACAGCTCTCCCAGTGTGATAACAGAAACTTGGAAAAAAGGAGACATTTTAGCTACTGGCTAGTAAATGCACTGCCCTGGATGCCAGCAAAGAAAAAAGTTAGAGAGCATAAAAGAAAATCAACCACAAAAGGTGAGCATAAACCACTGGCTGGAAAGAATCATGCAGCTGTTCAGCAAAAAGCAGTTCAAACTCCAGTTTTTGTGCAATATATTGCATTCAGTAATCTAGAGGAAAATAAGTCAAATGTGCTCAGAGCTGATTAAAGTAAATGAAACACTGAAGGAGTATGTCATCTCAAATAACAAAAGGCTGAAAAAAATGAAAGAAGCTTTAAACTGATATTCAGATGAGTTGATAAAACTGCAAAAGTCAGAGGTCAAAATGAAGAAAAGGCTGGCTAAGTATGAGACCGCTGAAGAAGAGATGTTTAAAAAAAACAATAGAATTAGAGGACAAAGCAAGTATGGAAAACATGAGATTGTCTGCTGTACCACAGAAGGAATGGACTGTATTAATTTTATGAAAACACAAATAAGCAAAGGACTGGTATTCCACAGCAGGAGTTGTTTATTATAGGTTTATAGGTTCACAGGTGTGTACTAGACTAAAGACCCTGAAGCCTTTACAAGCCTAGTCCATAAGATTACCCTGGCATCGTGCCACCCAACCTTAGTTCCCAGTGTCTCTGTCAAGAAGAGCCACTGGAGTGATCCCTGGGGTGAATTTTCTATTTCCCATCTACTCATCAAGATTTCTCTTGAAGAGGGTCAGTGAGGTGTTCTGCTTGACATTTATGGGAAGTCTATTCCATAGCATGTGCAGTCTCTGGGTTTTGAACCTGTCCCTCCAGCTTGTTCTGTTGATTGTGGTAATGAGGTTGAGGTCTCTGGAGCATGTAGTGTGGAGGGATTGGGATTTATTTAGATGTAGCATTTCTAACAGAGCTGGGTCAGACATGGCTTTGTAAGTCAAGCAGAGATTGCCTCTAAGTAGGCGATATGAGACAGAGAATAGTTGGAGTTTTTGAGTCTGTCCATATAGGACAAGTGTTTAAGGCCTAAGATCCTCTTTGTGAGTTATTTTGCAGCCTCTTCAGTTGTTGTAGGTGTCTAGTGAGGTAAATGCCAAATGGGAAATTGTACTCGATGACTGGCCTAATGAGGGAAGAGTAGATGGAGACAATGACCTCTTTCTTCCTGGATGCAAAGCCCTTAGTAATGAGATGTGTCACATAGAAGGACTTTCTGACCACAGTGGCAATGTGGTGGTCAAAAGAGAGGTTGCTGTCAACCTGTGTTCCCAGATCTGTTATGATGCCTTCTGTGTTCAATGGACTACCATTGATGTGGTAATTAACGGGAAACGGGTTTTTCCCAAAGGGCATGATGACACATTTTTTGGAATTGAGCTTAAGGCCATGGTTTTGACACCATTCATTGGTCTCAGTGAGGCCTTTCTGTAGGATGTCAACATCACTTGAGGAGTTAATTATTTTATTTTTATTTTTATTTATTTTACATTTGTTGACCGGGCTAGTCCAACTGGATACATGTCCATTTTCCGTGGAGGCCCGGGGAGAAAAGCTCCACATTCCAGAAAAGAGATCACGATAACATAAGTACATTACAAGATTTAACAAATTTAACTAGTAAATACATTTTAGCTAAGAGAATACTAGTAAATACATTTTAGCTTAAGAGTAAGGAAAAAGTCTTCTAAGCTGACATATCATGTATGGATATACATACAACCAAAAACAGTAGGTAAGTAACATTGAGCACTATTTGAACTTTCAGTTGGTTTTACAGACAAAGATGTCAATGGAAAAGGAATAGCTAGTTTTGTATGAGTGAGGAGAATAGTGTCAAGAGGCAGTGGAGGAAGTTAGTCTGGGTTTGCACAGGGGCATAGCCAGTGTGATTTAAGGTATGGTTTGAGCTTGTATTTAAATAGGGTAGTAGAAGGTAGGGAGGTAAGATCAGTAGGGAGGGAGTTCCAGGTTTTACCCACCATGTTAGAGAATAAAGAATCTCCAGCCAGGTTGTTGGTTTTACATATCTTTACCATTATTTTGTTTGAAGAGCGCAGGGTTTTCAGGTTATTGTAGGGGGTGATTAGATTGGTTAGTATTGGAGTAGATGTAGGATGGAACAGTATCTTATAGGCAATAGTTAGCTGGTTTGATAGGATTTGGCAATTCTAACCACCCTAATTGATTAAGATTGTTACAATGATGGGTTCTATAGGTAGAACCAGTTGCAAATCTGGCAATATTATTATAGGAGCTAGCCAGCTTGTTCAGATTGCTTTTGCATAGTTTGGTATAGATTGGGGAAGCATATAGCATGGTTGAGATAAGGTGGGTCCGGGCAATAGTGGTCCTTGCTAGTGGGGTAAGAAAGGGTTTGATCCTATAAAGGGAGCCTAGTTTTTTGTTTACTGTTCTTATAGTGTTGTTAATATGTGGCTCAAAGGTGAGGTGGTTGTCAATTAGTACTCCAAGTAGTTTTGTAGTAGAGTCTGGAGATATGATTGTACCATTGCTAGATGTGATTGTGAAATGTAGTGGGGGGGCTCTGTGGGTGTGAGTAAATAGTAGCATTTTTGTTTTTTTGGGTTCAGGGTGAGACATCATTGAAGGAGCCAATTCTCTACTATGTTAAACGTGTCTTGGGTTAGGGAATGCAATTGTGAAAGTGAGGAGGCTGAGCATATTAGTGTAGAGTCATCTGCATATTGGATACAGGTGGCTTGAGGTAGAGCAGTGTGTAGGTTGTTAGTAAAAATAGAAAAGAGGAGAGGACCCAATATGGAGCCTTGAGGGACTCCAAGGGCAATTGGTAAGTGGGAAGACAAGTTGTTTTCCCATAGTACAGCCTGTTGCCTATTATTTAGATAAGATTGGAACAATTGAATAGCAAGTGGATCCAGTGAGAAGTTGCCAAGTATGTTTATGAGTAGCTGGTGTTTGACCATGTCAAAGGCTTTTGACAGGTCAATGAAGAGGGCTGAGGAAAGAGTGTTGCTATTACAGTTTTTATTAATGACATCGGTGAAGGAAAGAAGAGCAGTAGAGGTGCTACGAAATGGTCTAAATCCATGTTGGCAGGTAGCTAGTAGGTTGTTTGCTAGGAGGTGGTTTAATAGTTGCTTATGAATGCACTTCTCCATGATTTTAGCCAGAGAAGATAATATGGCTATAGGACTATAGTTAGAAAAGTCTTTGGAATTACCACCTTTATGCAGGGGGATAACATGTGAGATTTTCCAAATAGTTGGAATAGTTCCTTCAGAAATAGTTCTGTTAATGAGGACGGATATGGGGTAGGCTATAGCGTTGGCTGCTTTTTGTAGGTATTCTCCAGGTAATAGATCAGCAGAGAGGGTGGTGGGTTTAAGTTTTTTGATTAGGGTGCAGACAAAGGATGTAGGAACTGGTTGGAATTGAAATGTTGGGGGGCTATTAGGGATAATATTAGAAGGAGATGCAGTGTTAGTGGATAGCTGATTGGCCAAAGATTGAATGGTGTCTGTGAAGAAAGTGTTAAAAGAATTGGCAATTTGGTTGGGGCTAAGGAGATTGGAGCCTGAGGGGGTGGGTATGATTGAGTGACCTGGGTGCAGGAGTTTGTTTATACCTGACCAGAATTTTTGAGGTTTGTTTTGGTTGGTCTGTTGGAGTTGGCAGCAATAGTTTCTTTTATCTGACAATATGGCTTTTTTAGTTTAATTTCTTAGTTGTCTAAATATTAGTTGATCTGCCAAGTTTTTGGTTGTACGCCAGGTAGCCCATTGTTTGTTTCTATGGAGGATTTTTTGTTTGGTAATTTTAGTGAGCCAAGGGGCTGGTTTAGACCTAGTTCTTACTATTCAAGTTGGGGCATGGTAGTCTAGAATGATTAAAAATTTAGAGTTAAAGTATTTAACGGCATTGTCTAATGGAAGGTGTTTCAGGGGTGACCAGTCACAAGCTACAAGTTCTTTTTGAAAGCTGTCAGTGTTAACATTTTTATTACTTCTTATTTTCTTATATATGGTTGGGTTTGACATATCAGTCTTATACCTAATTATGAAGATGAGTGAGTGGTCACTTATATCTTCTGGAAGGGTCCCTACTTTATAAGATTGGCTTTTACTGTTTATAAGAATCCAATCTAGGATGCTGTTGTTATTACTATGTTTATTGGTTCTAGTGGGGAGTGTAATGTTTTGTATAAAACCATGTAGTTTGATGTATGAAGAGGGCTGTTCAGATGTTCAAGATATCCAGTTTATATTAAAGTCACCAAGTATTATGGTTTCTTGTGGGTAGATGGTGGACAGCCAACTTAGGATAGCTTCTAAGGTAGTGATATTGTTGCCTGGGGGAAGGTAAATACAGATTATATAGATGGATTTACATTTGTTGAGTTGAAATTTAGAGATAGAAATGTCAGCGTTGCTAGTTAGGGGAGGTTTAGAATCAATGGAAGTGATTTGTAATTCAGATTTATATAGGATAGCTACCCCTCCTCCTTTCTTAGTGTTACGGTCCAGTCTTAAGATGCTATAGCCAGGGGAATTATGACTCCCAACTTGCAATTGTCTGTGAACTTTGTTGGCCAGAGTCCCTTCGTGTTGGCCTGTACTTCAGAGAAGTAGATACCAAACAGGAGAGGACCCAGGACTGAACCCTGTGGGACTCCACTCATGACTGGTCGACAGTCTGACTTGGTTGAAAGGACATATTGTGCGTATGCTCCAAGCCTGGCCAGGAGAAAGCAGTCAAAACCTCTAATAGTAAAGATGCAATCCTACAAGCAGAAAGAATTTATGCTGACAAAACTGTGGCAGAAGGTCAAAGTACTAAAAGTTGGAGACAGTAGAGAGTGGAAAATGATTACTCACTGTGTACCAGGCAGAAGAGAAGTAAATTGATTCCAGCAGTCAGGGAATGTCAAGAAGCAGAGGAGATTTTCAAGCTGTTGTAGCCATCTATCTTTAGAATATTTTTTCCTGGAGAGTCAAAGTAATTTTTTGCTAAGGAGGAAATACAAAAGTTTGTCCAACAAAAAGTGAGCTATCAAACAAAAGGGACTCTGCTTCTTATTCCTTTGATAATAAAGCTCACAGAGAGACTTGGCCAGTGAAATATTTTCCAGTGTTCCAAAAGAAAATACTCAAGAGACAGAGAAGAGAACATGAGTTGACTAGAAGAAGTACACTGGAAATGAGCCAGAGACTAGAGTTTAGAGATGGAGATCAAAAAGAAAGAAAACAAGCTACTCAGAAATTAATGAATAAATGTGGGATTACAAATCATTAGTCACATTTGTGAAATGTGGCAGAACAAGAAAACATGGAAATATTGGACTTTTTTTTACTTTGTTAAACTTGTAAGGGACTCCAAAGCATATGCCCTACTTCATGTCATTGATATTTGGAAGAACATTAAGGAGAAAGGAAGAGGAAGGAAAGCAGTAACTGGAGGTAAAGCAATGTCTGTTCTTAACAGAATGTTTGTAAAACATGACATATACCATATGTTATATAGTACAGCATTTTCAGTTATTTTTGTGTGTTATAGGGATACTAAAGTAAACAGATGACATTTTTCCCTTCTTAATTTCTTACTCTTTAGTTTTAAGAAATGTAGGCACTGCAATGTAAACAGAGAAGGAAGCCAGGACAAATGCATTTTTACGATAATAGGTTGTAATTTTAGGTTGTTAAGGTGAGAGATGAGTTGAAAAAGCCTGCAGAGCATGATATAAGTAAAACTGATATGTTTTTTCTTACTTCTACATATTGGAATGACTGGATTAAGACCCTTGGTTTGATCTAACAACAAGTTTAAGTGGAAGCAAGTAAATAAAAGAAATTTGAAAGCAAATAAATGTTCACAGTGTAACATGAGAAGAGTGGAGTGGAAGGCAGCTGTGTATCTGGTTCTTATGTTTCTACAGAGGCAGTCTGATAAAAGGGCAATAAAAACAGAATCCTTTTTTCTTTCAATGGCTAAAAGACACTGTTTTACAAAAGCATTCAAGTTGTTTTCTACATCTGGAAGAGGAGTAAAGATAAAACAGTACTTAGTGTAAGTAGAAGCACTGGCTGTACCATGTGTCTTAGCATGGCTAACCTTAGTTATAGGTCAATTAGAGCCTGTAATTGTAGATTTAATCTGGAACAACTGTTGCTTTTAGGAGGGTTAAACTTTATTATTTGAAGATGTACATAGTTCTCTGTGTTTGTATTATGTTAATAGGGTCTGGAGGAGTTCTGGGAATGCTTTTTTTGACAGTTTTCATTAAAAACAGAAAGTCTTGTAAGATGCTACATAGGTTCAAATGGATATGGAAAGAAACAACTGTATAAAAGATCAGCCTGCTAAACATTAGTGTAAGCATGTAACACAAAAGCTGAAACTATACATTATAAAAAACTGTTATACATAATAGATGGGAATAATAACTTCTTATTATAATGGAAGCAGTATCGCTATTATCTTTGAATGTGAATGGTCTCACAGGTGTATACAAAAAGGAGTAATGAGTTGTATTAACAAATGTAGAGTGCAAATACCTATGCTACAGGACACACATTTGAAAAGAAATGAGCATGTGAATTTGATAAAGAAAGGGTTTCAAGATGGTTATTCAGCAGAATATCTGAGTCAAAGGAAAAGGAGAGTACTTATATTAATTGCTAGAGGAGCTTGAATAGTGATAGAAGATGGAAAAAAGATAATAATTGTAGAATTATAGTGGTGAGGGGCTACTGGTAAGGGATGAGGATTACACTGGCATGTATTTAAATTCCACCTAAATCCAATGTAAAACTGCTACAATGGAGCCTAAGAAAATTCTGGGAGAAATAATCAGCTTTCATCAGGGAGTATTACTTATAAGAGGGGACTGGAATTTGATTTGCAACATTAAGGATGCATCGAGGAGGGGGGGGGGGGGCTAGAAAGGAAAATATAGCAAAAGAAGAGTTCTGAAGAAATTTATGAAAATATTTGGTATGGAAGATGTGAATTCAGTAGTAGGGGCTCAGAGAGAATTTATGTATTATTACCCAAGGTATAAAACTGGGCTATGCTAGACAGAAATTATATTTCACAGCTACATGTACATTTAATTGAAAGTTTTGATATGCATCCAATAACTATTTTAGCTCATGCACCAATAATAACAAAAATAAAAATGCAGGGTAATGAAATACAAATGAGACACTTGCTCTTCCCCACCTATCTTTTTAACAGAGAAGAATTTAAGGAATGGGTAGTGGAAGTTATTTGGGCATTATTAGGGAAGACAGACATTTTTTTCAGAAAATATAGCCAGGGAGTGAGATAAAATGAAAGTGAAGTTTTAAAATAGGGTAGAAATAAAAGAAAGAGAGATCTGGTTAAGAAGTAACAATAATTATTTAGTGAGACTGACAAAGGTTAAAGTATTGCATCTTATATCTGGTTGTACCTGTTCCAACACCATAAACTTTATTTCCATGTCCTTACATGTCAAAGAGTGTTTGTAGAAGGCATTACTTTCCTTCCTTGCACTGATGATATAAGAGGGGGTAGTTGGGAGTCCAATTTAGAATATCGTGAGCTATTTTGGCAGCTCCGCTTAGACGCTACTAGACACCCAGGTCTGAACGACACTCTTAGCATTATTAGTGTTCTGAAATTGAGGCAAGCCCGTTTATAATACAATTCAGCATAACATGACATCTGTTATATTACTACACTATATATTTTTATATTTTTTTATTTTATTTTTTTATTCACTTTTGCATTCATAAGATTTTAGAATAAGACACATTGAAGGTTAAGTTACCCATTTGAAACTTAGAAAAGAAATGTTTTTATAATGCTACTAAGTAGCCCTAGATTTTAATTTGGAACCTTGATTTTACCCCGATGTTCAAAAGGGGTTACTGCATTTATTTGTGATTACAAAAACACTCTGCAGAATTTTCTTGGTACATTGTAACATTTTGATTTAATGTTATGTTTAACATGATTATTCAGTTGCCAAGACATTTTACAAAATGAATCATTTTTAATGACAATAAGAATGTATTTTAGAATTTGCCTTATATGGTGATTTTCCTTTTGGGAAAGATCCACAGGAAGTCATGTGATGACTGTGGAAGTATTTAATGTGAATGAACTTCCAGTTCATGTTTTTTGCCTTGAAAAAGCTTGCAAGTGGTCGAGTGAAAGCGCTTGGAAGAGACTGTGATTTTAACTTTGCCTTGTCATATTAAAGGATCTTATTGGAGACCTAGCAGCTGATTGATTTCTTCTACTGCTTATTTTGAAAGCCTTTGTGTACCTGCTTCTGGGTCCTGTGGTGCCAAGTGGTTTGCATCCATGGTTTGGTTTTGCTTCTAGTTTTGGTTTTTCTTGGAAGATATTTGTAAAGGTATTAGAAATAGGATTTAATGACAAGTTATCTTTGAACTGTATTCTTAGAAGTAGAGCTGAAAGATTTTAATAATCAAACTTTTTTCATTGAAATGTTTTTTGAAGTGTTTTAATGCATTTAAGTATTTGTTGATGTTTATTATACAACGACCTCCCCCCATTAATATTCCAAAACATGCACGCTGATTGGCCAGCCCAACCAGCGTGCCCATTGTAAATCTCACAATATACCAACGGAAAAAAGTCCGGTCACCGGGACTTTTTTCCATTGGTGTAAAGTGCCCCAAAACCTTTTTTTTTATTTACAATTTAAAACAAAAGAGAGAAAACGGAGCAACGGAGACTTTCTTTTCTCCATTGCTTCTGTTTCAAAGCATTGATGTACTAGGTGTGTATGGGAATGCAAGTCCTATACGCATGCGCAGTACTTCAAAATGAGGAAGCAGTATACCACAACTGGTGGAAGAACAGTAATCTGCCATTATACAAAAACATTATTTAAGAAAAGTAAGTATTTTTTTCCTTAAATAATGTCATTGTATGATAGCAATAACTGGCTCCGTGGTTGTGGTATATTATAGCAATAACCCACGCCTGGGTGTGGCTAATGCTGGATTTACCCACGGTTGGTGTGGTTTGGTCATGAGGGCGAAGCATGAGTGGCCAAACAAAGCCAACCGTGGGTAAATTCAGCATTACCCACACCCAGAAGTGGGTTATTGCTATTATACAATGACATTATTTAAGAAAAAAATAATTGCTTTTCTTAAATAAATTGTATAATGCCTCCTTGCTGCCCTTCCGCAGCTATCTGGTATTCTGCGGCAGTTCTGATGTACTGCACATGCGTATGCCTACGCAGTACATCAGAGCTGTGGGCAAAAGCAACGGAGAAAGCAAGATCTCCGTTGCTTTTTACAAACTGTTTCACTATGTTAAATGGGTTTAACATAGCGAGACAGCTTTAAAAAAAGCAATGGAAAATCTCTGTTGCTTTTTTAAAGCTGTCTCGCTATGTTATACCCATTTAACATAGTGAGACAGTTTTGAAAAAAGCAACGGAAAAAGAAAGATCTCCGTTGCTTTTTAAAAACTGTCTCGCTATGTTAAAGAAGTTTAACATAGTGAGACAGCTTTAAAAAAAGCAACGGAGAATCTCCGTTGCTTTTTTTTAAAGCTGTCTCGCTATGTTAAACTCATTTAACATAGCGAGACAGTATAAAGCAATGGAGATCTTGCGTTCTCCGTTGCTTAAAAGAAAGTTATAGTAATGGAAAAAGTCCGGGTGACCGGACCTTTTTTCCATTACTATAACTGATTTACAACGTGCACACTGACCAATCAGCATGCACGTTTTTGAATATTAATGGGGGGTCGTTGTATAATGAAGATTTACCCACAGTTGCCTTTGTTTAATCACTCGGGCTTTGCCCTCGTGATTAAACCACACGAACCGTGGGTAAATCTTCAATATACCACACCACGTCGTTGGTTATTGCTTTAATGAACAACACATTTCACTGGTTCTGCTTACTGACAGCTAACAGTGTAACTTGAGATAATCATCTTCAACAAATGTATCTGAATTCTAATTGGTCATGTACTAATTAGAAGGTGTATTTTATATTGGGGCAAAACTCTGCACGTACGACAAGGTGCAGATAGTCAAAATCAAAAATCGCCAGCACACTACAAGGTGGTGGTTATAGAAACTGATTCTTTTTATTTAATTTATCTCCAACTCATCCAAAGATGATATAAAACAGACCGGTTTTGGCATCAACTGTCTTCAGTGTGTGCTGTTGATTTTTGACTTTGACTATCTGTATTTTATCTTGAGCATAACTCGCAGTTTTTATCTCTGATGATGCCTTCAGGTGGAAGGTGAAAGAGCTAAGACACTGTGTATTTAATAAACTCTCTTGTTTTTATCGCCGAGTTGGCCCTTATTCCAGCTATTTTTGGTGTATTTGTGAATAGCTTGCCTAGTCTGGAGTGGTGTTTCACTGGAGGAGTTTAGGTAAGTAAGCAGCAACTCTCCTATACTCCTGCTCAGAACTGGTTCAATAACACTGAAGTTTTGCTTTACTTTTTTTTTTTTTTTTTTTTTTTTTTATGAAGTAAGTAGACTTCCAGAACTACACCAAGTCTTCTCCTTATTTTGCAACTATAAATGTTTAATTGGTTCTTGGACCTCTTCTTAGAAAATCCATAGGCACAAACATAGACTGTTAAATGACTTTGTAGGCCTTTTCATTTGCTTCAATAATATTGCTGAGTCCAAATTTCTTTGTGGAAGTTACAGGCCATGTGAGAGGCTCTGAGAGCATTACTGTTGTGCAGAACTCATTGTACTACATTATAGGGACCAATTCTCTCTGGAAAAGGTACAGATCAGCTGTGAGGATCTCAGAGCATTACTCTATTACACAACAGGGCAGCAATCACTGAACTGCTCAGTGTGTATCCAATAAGATTGTTTCATTATGTGTTTTGTAGTACTCATTTTGATTAATCTCATCTCACAATTATCTGAAAAAATGTACTATGTATTTTGCTTTTTTCACATTTTAGTTGTTTTATAATAGATAGATAGATGGATAGATAGGTAAAGATATATATGCAAAATTGTAACTTTTCTGTAACTTTTCCCCTTTGATACCTTTTAGAAATGGTTCCTGTGCAGTACAGATAACCTGGTCAAGAAAATATAAATAAAGCAATAAAGTAGACATAATTCAATAACCACTGTCTTTGCACAAGCCAACTACATCAACAACTTGCAGTTTGCTGAAGTAAACTGAGTACAAAGTACTTTCAGTATGCCAGAAAACCTGCCTCAAATGTTGAGTCACAGAGCTGTCTTCCCTGCTTAAATGTTTTTGTGTACCATGCTTTGGCATCCTGATCATTAAGATACCAAGCCATAGGTTACTCATTCTTAGCTCCAGCAATTTTAGGATTTGTTGCACATTCTCTCTTGCACTTCACTGCAAATACCCCATGCTGCTAAATGTTATGTTTTTTTAATCCCACCCTTTACTAGTTATTCTTGATTTTCACATTTAAACATCACACTGTATTTGTTAATTATTTACCTTTTAGCTCTTTAATCAGCTGCTAAAAGGAATCCAAACTTTCTGTTTTGCAGTATGGGAATGGATAAGGTCAGTTTCTCTCATCTTAATATTGCTGTGGATATTTCCACCTTTCCCAGAATTTTCTGTTCCATCCTAGCTTCTTCTAATAAACTTTCCAAGCGCATGTATGGGCCTGTACATCTATAACTGATACTGATTTTATATCATTCCAACTAATGCTGTCGTGTTTTTTTTTCAAGCATTGTAACTAGCATCTTGCTACATATATATTCATAGACATATAGACATATAGATAGATAGCTAGATAGATGGATACTGATTGTAGTTTCTCAGTTCTACTCCCAAACTCTAGGAATCTTTCCTATCATAGCTTAAGGAACTCTCCTCCTACTCCAAATTTAGATCGACAAACCTACAGACATAGTAAAATCAATTGAACTGAACCTCAAGGTGTTACTGCTCAATGCAGGGAGCCTAAATGAAAAAAAATCCTACACTCCCTCCAAGCCCTCCTCACACTTCAGAATATAGACATCTGTGCAGTTACCCAGACATGGTTTAAAGCAGCAGAGGGTACCCTGTCAGTGCAAGGTTTCAGTGCCTTCACACTTTTAGACCAAGAGCTGCACAGACCAAGGCTAAAGATGGTTTGTCTAGATATACATCAATAACAAACATACCTCTAGGGTGGCCAAATAGGATGATGTGCTGGACTTCCTCCATATGCAGATAATCATAGACAAAATCCAATATCATATTCTAGCCAGTTATAGGTCATCCTTCAAGTCCCAAGAAGCTCACAATGCATACTTGGACCTACTGGAGACACTTACCATCCAAACTAACACCCTACTTTTGGGAGAATTTAATTACCCCTCTATAGACTGGGAATCCTACACAGCCTCAAATCTACAAGCACAGAGATTCCTGGACTTCATAAATACAAACACCCTTGACCAAATAGTGAATATGCCCATTCCAAGGCAATTTTTCTTTTATTAAGTGATAGTTTGTCAAAATTCAGTGACCCTCCAAAGCCTGAGAACACAACAACGTATGCTGAATTGCTCTCAGAAACTCTGTACAACCATGTCAATGGCTGCAGAGAGGTAACTAAAAAGGCTACTTAGGTCATGCAAAGCCAACTTTGAGGTTAAGATAGCCTCCCAGGTGAAAGATAACCATAAGGTCTTCTACAGATATGTCAGAAACCTCAAAGGCAACTTACAGTAATATGTTGAACTGGTGGCTAATGGTGCAACATTCACTGGGCCTGATGATATAGCAAACCTCTTACTGGACAAATTCAGTCCCAAGTTTATTCCTTTCACTCCTAACCATCCCTCCAAAATACCTTCAGACATAACCCTTCCAACTATAACTCTGGAAAATGTGCTGGCTGCAATCAGTAAAGCCAAGAACATGGCCTCAGTGGCCCCAGTAACTTCCCTGGATGCCTCCTGAATAGTCTAAAATACAACTTATCAGGAACCCCTGGAGTCATTATTTAACTACGGTCTTAAAACAGGCTTTGTGCCATGTAAATGGAGGACTGAGATAGTCACCCTCCTTTATAAGGGAGGACTCTTAACCAGTCCTGTAAACTACAGACTCATTAGTCTGACAAGTCTTATTTGCTAAGCCATGAAAAGAGTTACCATGGAAATTATCAACAAACACAAAGGAAACCTCCAGAAACTGGATTAATCCCCATTTGGCTTTGTCAAAGGAAGGTCATGCTTACTGAATCTGGAGGATTTTGAAAATGTCACTAAGGTAATGGATGAAGGGAAAATGGTGTGTATCATCTACCTAGATCTGGCAAAAGCATTTGATACAATATCCAACTCTGCAATTGTCAAGAAACTTATGGAACTAGGTATAAACCCCTTTATAACATGCTGGATAACTATCTAGCTCAATGATAGGACCCAGGAGGTTAGAATCAGTAAGATCAACTCCACCAAAAGGCATTCACTAGTGGCTCTGTGCTAGGCCCACTCCTCTTGGCATCTACTTCTCGGATTTTAAACCCAGTGTCAAAGGTATCTGGCTAATGAAGTTTACAGGTGATTGCAAAATGGGAACAATCATTAAATTTCCCCAAGATGAGAACACATTTCAGGAAGGTCTAATATGGACAAATGCTTGGTCCAAAAGCTATGACTTAAAACTCTAATACCAAGAAATGGATTATAGTACCTTTTGGGAAGCCTGCCACCCCGGGTAACTACATCATCAATAAAACACGTTTAAAAATTGATTTAATAGTGAGGGATCTGGGAAATAAAATAGATAGTAAGCCTAGCCTTCGCCCAAGGTAGGAAGAAAATCCTTCTATGTGGCTCATCTTATAAGCAAGAGCATGGTATCTAGGTCCAAAGATGTCATCATACCACTGTACTCGGCCATCATCAGACCTATTGTAGAGTATAATGCCCCATTCAGTATGTACCTGACCAGACACATGCAGCAACTGGAACGTCCACAAAAGTTCCTTACAAAAATAATACAGGAAGTAAATACAATGCTCTATGCTGATAACCTCAAAGCCCTGTCTCTTTACTTAGTATCATACAGACTTCCGAGAGGTGATCTTTGCCTGACATACAAGACATCCCTGGACTCTGTTTTGATTAACTTTTTGTACATCCACTAAACAAACAGCATCAGAACTACTGTATTAAAATACTTAAATTTTGCTTGCAACATATATGGGGCATGTTGTACAGGCTGATATGTTTCTCAGAGAATTCACATTCTCTGGAACAGGCTCCCCATCCATATGAAACAGAGTTCCTCCCTATTCCTATTTAAGTGCAACTTGGACCAATGGATGGGTAACAGTAAAGTCATCCCTGGTCTGGCTACTATGTCCCTGATGGACAGAGGTAGTCAGTAAATCATGCCTTATATAAATCAAATTTGTGGGTCACATTTGGGATACATGGCTAGGCTTATAATGACCCTAGTGGTCATTAGCTTAGTATACACCTACAAATCTATGAACAATAGTTCAATGCTTTTATGTTTCAACAAAGCAAATGCAAATGAAACAGCTGTGATCATATCACCTAAATTCCACCCCCTTCTAAAACCAATCAAACCTTTATGTATATAATGAAATTATCAACTTCCTTTTTTTCTGGGTTTGGTTTTAGTTTCTTTAATGGTATTTAATAGTACAACAGGCTATACATATTATCACTTTATTTCTTGTTGCCTATTTAAAATATGTCTGTAATGCATCTGTATGCAATGTCTCCATATTATATTTACTGTTTCTGTTTCTGCTGTACTCTGCTAACCGGGCTGAGCCTGCAGAAGTCCATTCTGGTAAATGCTCTACCCCAGAATACTAACAAATAAAATAAATAAATAAATAACTGTAAATGCTCATAAAAAATCATAGACTGTAACTTGTTCCTCAAGAAACAATACCATACTTAACCAGCATTCCAACTTCACCTGACAGAGATTATCTGTAGCTTCATTAAGGTGGTGGGCAGAAGAGTGTTTTTAAAAATGCATGCATAAGACCTTGAAGAGACAAACAAAACATTATTCTGCATGTTATTAAAACTATGTTTTCTGATCACCCCCTCTTAACATGCTAGCAGACATTAAAATATACAGTTTCACAGGTTTTTGTAAACACTAATTGAGTGCATGCCCCCAAATCCCCTCCCCCTGAAAAGGTAGAGTTTTATGCCTATTTAGAATTTCTTCCTGTATTATACACCAGATTTTTATTCACAGCCATTATATAAATTCCCTCAGCCATGACAGCAACACATCATATTTTTCTACCCATGTCGGTTTAGTTTTAGCTAGAGAGTTAATGAGATATTTTGCAGTAAATCTACTTACTGTTAGATAACATAATCATAACTTCATTTGCCTGTGACAGTGAAATGGATGCTATGCCTGTGTGACATTCTGCAGATGCTTGCATGTTCTGCACACTGCCATGGCAGTTCATGGAACTAAAACCTGTGCTTCCACTCTTCTGTCAATGTGCATTTATGCACTGCTGTGGCATTGCAGGGAAGCTTTGTCTCTCTCTGTCTTCCAGTTCTGCAAAGACAGCATTTTATTCTATCAATTTATAGTTTACTGAAGTATAGAAGTTATCCGTGGGGAATTTCCATTTTTAAATGTAACTGCTGGACTCTGATTTATTATTGTAACAGTCATCCAAGCTCCTTATTTCAATGTACAGCATGTCCCTTAAATGCATATATTAATATATTTACAATTTAATGAAGGCAGTTATCTCACGGGAGTTTCCACATGTTTTGATTGATTTCATTTGTTTATCAGATGTGTGTGTTCTTTCTGCTGTATAATTAAAAATAACTTCTTTTCTTAATAACTTCTCCAAAATCAAATGCAGTTTATTTCTTTCTCTGAATATCTATACATAATAAAGGGGTTCTTAAACTTATGTCCCTCCAAGAGGTTTCATATTCTTGTCCGCAGGTTCGGTTCCTACCAGTGATGATGGTGACTGGTCTAACTGGAAGGATGGTAGAGGTGGGAATGGAGGTAAGCGCAAGCACTTCATGACTCTCCTTCCTAGGAGGGACAGTGTCACAGCTACTCTGCTAGTATCTTCTAAGGATGGCTGGACACAGCAGTAGGAGTGCTGTATAAAGAGGTGGTTTAGATAGCCAGACAGGGGATGGCAAGTTGTTAAAGTTGTCTGGGATAACTAATTAAAAAAATGGATTCTGTGAATTTATTCACTCTCTCTCACTCACTTTAGCTTTCCACTGCTTTTCCAGCTTCAGCCAGGGCATATACAGCCAGCCAATAAGACCACATTCTCCAAAGAAGGAAGTCCCTGCCATCTGGGGGCACACTGATGTATTATTTGATGATGAATGGCTCTAGAAGAGCATGTAGTGTGTGGAGGCCTAGTAGGTATGGAGGATGGTATTGATCAGCTGTGAACAGGGTCATGACATGACATGCAGAGTGAAGTAGTTCAGCTTCTGCCAGCCATAGGTATCTAAAGTAGATTAGACAGAAAAAATTAGCCATATAAACTGCCCAGGGATATAAGCAGAGGTAATAACTTACCATTTACATTTCAAGGACCATCCCCTGCTTTTCAGAAAGAGTAGAATGCAATGCATTTTGTTATTTAGGTTGTCCACTAGACTGAAGTCTATCTCCAAAAAAGGCCTGGAGAGAAATGCTTCAAATACTCGTCATTAATCCGGCCCACAATTGAGTTTACTGTCCCTTTTGCCATGTACCATTCAAAGCACCTGCAGCAATTGAAGAGACCTCAGAGGTTTCTAACTAAGAAGGTTGAGGGACTCCAGCATATACCTTACACAGACCGACTTAAGTCCCTGTCACTATTTTCAGTGTTGTATAGACTTCTTAGGGAAGACTTATGCCTGGCTTACAGAGCAATCTCCGACCCAAACTTAATGAATTTGCTGCACATCTGTAAATCAAACTGGACTAGAGCTACCCATTCCAGGACCTAAATATGGCCTGCAACTTCAATAGGACGTAGTGGAGGGACAGATTTGTCTCCCAGTGACTGCCACATCTTTGGAATAGGCTGCCAATTCGTGTAAAGCAGAACACCTCTATGACACTGTTCTAAAGGAACCTGGACAAATGAATAGGACACTGTAAATTCTTACCAGGGATAGTTCCCACTACCTTCCTCGACATGACTAAATACATTCCTGGGTATTGATTATATGGATATATATATACGGATACGACGTGGGGTAGACAACAACAACAGAACCAACAGGGGAAAAGGAAAAGATGGTACTAATTTTTCTGAAGTTTATAATACTGACTGTGAGTCAAATGAACAGTATGTTTTCAATTTAACTGGTAGTCTTTTTACAGACACTGAAATAGCAGTATTAAATCGTGGTATCAAATTCATTCCTACTGTTATTTCGAATATATATTCATTTAAAATAGATATTTTTAAGTTAGTAAGGAAATTACATTTATTGTGTTTTTTTTCAAGGCATAAAGAAAATAATGTAGAAACAATGAATTCTTTTGATATGCATGATTCTTTAAATGAAACAACTTCTATGGAATTTTTTTCTTGTGATTCTTCATTTCAAAATGATGAAATTATGAATGCCTATTGCTTGTTGCCAACTGATAAAATTAGTATTAAAAGCAGATATATACCTCCTTTCAATAGTGAAACAGTAAAATATTTTTCTAGTGTAGTAAATTTTTCTATGCAAGATATTTTTAAACAACAGAGAAAAATTTCTTATAATTTGACTAAAAATGAATGGGAGGCATTGAAAAAAAATGAGACATAGGAATGACATTGTTTTCAAACCCTCAGACAAAGGTAGTAAGCTAGTAGTGATGACAGCAAATCGGTATTATAAGATGTGTATGGATAATTTAAATAATGATGAAATATATAAAATTGCAGTAAGGAAAGACTATGATACAGCTTTGTTGGCATATAATGAATTAATTTGTAAAGGGCATAGGTTGGGTTATTTTACTAAGAAGGACATTGAGAAGAAATTTTCTATAGATAAATGTACTATGGCTAAATTTTATTGTCTTCCTAAGTTACATAAAAACAAATGGAACCCTCCGGGTTAGCCAATTGTGTCTGCATGTAATTATTTTCTTCACAACATAGGAATTGTATTACATGAATTACTTTTACCTAAGGTTATGAAGTTATCATCGTACATCAGAGACACTTTTGATTTTCTTGAAAAAGTAGATAGAATACAGTGGAATGAAAATAGATACTGGATAGTATTAGATGTTAAAAATTTGTATACGAATATTGTACAGGAATTAGGTATTAAAGCTTTAAAGTTTCATCTGGGTGATACACCATTGACTTATTATATAATTGATTTAATACAGTTCTGTCTTCAAAATAATTATTTTGAATTTAACAATATCTTATACCAACAAATAAAGGGAACAGCGATGGGAGCAGTGTTTGCTCCTACATATGCAAATCTATTTATGGGTCACTTTGAAATAGAATTTCTATATAGGATGTGTTTTTTTAGAAACCATGTGATAAAGTACTATTGTTATATAGATGATTTGATTTTTTTGTGTGAAGGTGGTAGTTCCAGTGTACCTAAATTTATACAGGATTTAGATTGTAATAATTTTGGTATAAAGTTTGATGGAGCCCAGTGGGGAGATAAAGTAACATTTTTAGATGTGAATTTGATAGTAAAAAATAATGAAGTGGTGACATAGTCCATTATAAATTTGAGGGTGCTAATAATTTTATTTATGGGACTAGCTGTCATCCACCACATTTGATATCAGCACTTCCCTATAATGAATTATTGCATATTTCAAGATTAACCAGTGATAGGCAACAAAAAGAATTAGAAATTGAACAAATTTGTAGTAAGTGCATTAAAAGAGGTTATAGTATAGAAGATGTAGAACAAGCTAAGAAAAATCTGATTTTAAAAAATCAAAGTAATAGGCAAGTAATGTATCATGGTAGATCAGATGAAAATATATATAACAAACAAGTGGATAAGATATTTTTTGTGACCACTTATGGAGTGTATACAGAGGAATTAGTTAAAATAATTATGTTCCATTGGAAATATCTGACACAAGACCCTTCATTAGGAGAATTGATACCTCAAAGACCTATGGTGTCATATAAGCGTGGTAAAAGTATTAAGGATATGTTAGTACATGCTTATTTCATTTTTCTCACTGTAAAACTAACCAAATGTATATCTGATTGTGGTTTTAAAGCATGTGGACACTGTAGTATATGTAATCAGACAGTGAATTTTTTTGATCAAATAAATTGAAAGAAATTTAGTGTGAATGACAGTTATAATTGTAATACAGAAGGTATTGTTTATGTGCTTAAATGTGAGTGTAATTTATTTTATATAGGTGAATCTAAAAGAAGTTTTCGTGTTAGATTTTTAGAACATCTAAGAAATAATAAAAATGAAAAAGTGGAAAGCCTATTAGGCTTACACTTTAAAAAGTTTCATAATAGTAATGGAAATAAATTAATAGGTACAATTTTAGAAAAAGTGTATTGTGAAAAAGACACATGTATTAAGAATAAATTACAATGCAAAGAAGCATTGTTTATTTTAAAGTTTGACACTTTATACCCTAAGGGGTTAAATAGAGAACTTGATTGGAAATGGTTGCTTTAACTAATTGCTTTTTATAATTGTTTAATTGGAAATGTTTTTACTATAAAAAAGGAATGAGAAATAGTTCTTGTTATACTCTGTTAAAGGCTTATGCCGAGGCGCTGGAGAAGAGAAGTCTGTTAAGAAAATAAATCTTTTGGATTTACTGGCTGAGTCGTTTTTTTGGATTATTTTTTTCATTGTGTGGTGTTATGTATTGATTATAGTATCTATGGTATTGCATTGAGATGAAACGGCTAGGCTTGAAATGACCTCCGACTTGATAGCCTGGTAACCTCCTATGATCCTATGAATACATGACTTAAAATATGGTAACAATATATACATCCTTCAGATGAAACATTAAACTAAGGTCCTATCTGCTTGAACTGGTGGTAGCACAGAAAGATGTAAAAGAAAACTCCCATGGTACCAATCATAAAGAGTAGGGGTCCTTTATTTATATACAAAAATAACTCTTATTTACAAAATATTTATATATTTAGAAATATTTACATATCTACAAATATATAAAAATACAAATCTGTTTACACATATTCATATTCATAATAGAGCCCCACTCAATTTTCCATAACAACCATCTGATTTTACTTAATATTGTTGCTAAAATCCATTTTACCATTAAATATTCATTCCATATTACCCATATAACATAAAATAACTTTTTTATCTATTCCTTTAACATATTCTTTCCTTCTATTCTTATAATATTCATATTTAATCATATCTATGTATCCACTTCTTTTATATCTTCAAAAATCTTATGTACATAGTTATCCCCATAATTTTTTACTCTGTTTATATTTCAAAAACACATGTTGTATAGTTTCTTCTTCTTGACAAAGTAAACATAATCTATCACTTTTTTATATGGTATCTTTCCTTTTGCTGGCAATTTATCTATTGGTCTCCAGAAAAATTTTGACATCCTACTTTCTGATTAAACCTTTTGCTTTTTATTTTTATAGCTTTAATATTTTCATCTGTTAGATTTTACCATGATGTTGCATACTGTTTTATTATTACATTTTATTCCATCCTTGTCTATCTTTTTCTATATCATTCATTTTTATTTTCCACAAATATATTTTTTTCTTGGTAACATGTTATTTCTTCATTTATACACTCCTTGTCTCTTTTACTCTTTTTACCATACCCCCCAATTTATCAGACTTATATTTATGCAGTTTTACTACTGATATCTCATTATTTTCATTTATCTACTTTAACACTTTGTACAAATTTAATGAAGCAGCATATCCCGTTATTTAACCCTAAACCTCTTTCTTCTGTATTCACATACAAAACTCCTCATTTTACTGGGTTTAATCTAAAATCCCATATAAATGAAAAATGTCTGCAATATTCTGCTTTCAAATACTGTTGGCAACATAAAACACTTGCTAAGTAAGCTATTTTTCCCATCAGTCCTGAATTTATCAAATAAGCCTTTTTTTCCTGAATATTTTTTATGTTCTCCTGAAAAGACATATTTGCTTTACTACTTCTATTTTCCCCATTGAATTCTACTTACAACTTTATTCCCAAATGTTATACCCAACACAGAAATTTAATTCATTGTAAAATATATACCCCCAATCTTTACTCCGTCACCTAAACCTTTACATTTCTCTTTATTTAAAGCTATCCCTATCATCTCTAGACACTCATTTGTGCAAATGATTACCCATTTTGTCCAAAATTTGTTTTTTACAATGATTATATCTGCTGCATATGTTAAATCTACATGTGTTATATACCCTGCCTCCTTCATTTTGTAATTTATTTCACATACTATCACATTTAAAGCTAATGCAAAGAGTATACAACTCATTAGACACCCCTGTCTTATACCACTCTTCATATATACCTCTTGGTTTAACCAGCCATTTACAAGTATTTTACTTTATTATTACCAATACGCTGACATACATCATTTCCTAACTTTCTCACATATATTATATTTTTTCATTATTACCCATACAATTTCATGTCCAATTGTGTCAAATGTCGTCTTCTTTTCTGTTCATAATAACCACATTTTCTCTATCATTAATAATACATTTCATACCCTATTCCATCTGGGCCTACAGCCAAATCTATATTTATTTGTCCTATTACATTATCTAGCTCATTTAAAAAACTCTCCTTTTCCAACTCTTTAATTTCTTTTTCTGTTAACTTTTAAATTTCCATGTTCTTACTACCTTCTTTTTTCTTTAAACATTTCTTGTATATATTGCACTACACTATTCATAATCTTTTCCTGAGTTTTTTCTATTTCTCCTTTTACATATTTTATTTCTCTCACTATACTACCATCTTCCTTTACAAATCTATTTAAGTAACTTGATACTTCTTCTCTTTTTTCTTATAAAAATATATTTGCTTATATAACAATTTCTTGTATTTTTTCATGATTTCTTTCATATAATTATTTTACTTTGACCAAGTACTTTCTGTCAGTATGCTCGGTATCTTCCAATGCATCGTTATATGTTATTTTATGTTTTTCTTTCTCTGCTTTTCTCACATCATATTACCATTGTAAAAAATATTTTTTATATTTTTCCTTAAATATCATCCACCATTCAGATCAACTTTTATACAATGTTCTCATAGTAATATGATCTTTCTATAACCGTATTACTAATCTCTTTCTTTCTTCATCCATGCTTTCTCATTTATCCTCCTTATTCCTTTGCCTGTTTTTATATTCCTTGTTTTCTTTTATTTCTAGCATACTGCAAAATGATCACAAAATCCTGTTTCAACTACCTTCCCTTCTCCTATAACTAAACCTTCTGATACTATAAAATAATCTATTTCAGTTGTATACATACCCGCTTTATAAGTCTATGAATTATTGTCCCAAAGTTTTAACTTACCACATCTTATAACTTATAATATTTTTCTATCATTTCCTTTCACGCTTGCCTCTTACAGTCACAATTAAAATCTCCTGTTATTATAATATTCATATTTATCACTACAGTCTAAAATTTGATGATATAAGTTTTCCCTTTCTTTGCAGTTAGTATAGACATATAATGTTTTAATTCTATATACTTGTTCTTTCCATTTTAAATCTACAATAGCTAATCTTCCCATTCTCTAAAGTTACATCTAATATCTATAGTGTATTTCCACAGAATATGGCTAGATTATCTTCCCCCCTCATAGTTTCTCTGTAATCTTTTTTCATTTGTTAAAAATGTTGTGTCTTCTAATATAACTACATCTACATCATATGTATTACACCACTCCAAAGTTTCTATTCTTCATGCTATATTCTTAATACTATTCACATTTACAGAAAGCACTCTGAATTTTTCATCTTCCCTTTTCCTTAGATTCATGGTTTCATAAGTTCATAGCTACATACTAGGATACTTTCTCAATGGGCCATTTGAAGTCTAACCAATTTTCTTCCCAAAGATGAGAATCAAACACTTTACTTTGTATCTGGGAGTCAAACACCTTAACCATTATACCATGAACCAATCTTTAGCTGTAGATATTCTTTTCCATCCATTTCCTCTCTTTTTTCCTTTTGTACTTATCCCTTTAAATTTTCTGTTTCGGTCTTTTATCCTTTTACCAATAGAATTATTTTCCTTTTTACTATACCCCAGTTTATGTCTTCATCACTTATTTCAGAACCTTCTTCTACATCCACTTTATTATTTTTTCTCACCTAATTTTTCTTCTGTTTCTACTACTTCTAAAATGTCTTCTCTTTGCTCGTTTTCTTTTCTTTCTCTTTCTTTTTTCTTACTATTATTTTCAGTTTTGCAATCCATCCACACATGTCCAACTTTGTTACATTTACATTTCTATTCACATTTTTTTGCATCATGTTCCATTTCCCCACATATATAAAATTTTCTTTTGGTCACAGTTTCTTATCAAATTACCTTCTTTTCCACAAAAAAAAAAAAAAAAACTTGATTTAGGTTGTCCCCATTGTTTTACAACACCCTTATCCCCCTCTACATTTTTCATGTTTGGTATATGTATATTTTTTCTCTTTCTATTTTTAACACAATATTACAATCCCAGCCACCAGTCCATAAACCCCTTTTGTCATAAACTTTTGCAATGTCCACAACTTCTTTAAATAAAGCTTTCAAATGCCTTTTCAAAGTCTCTCTTTCTACCTCTGTTTGAAATTGTACACGAATCTTCTTTTGTTTGTTTGTTTTCCTGTTAAATGCTTTTATCACATAAAGATTCTATGGGTTACAGTCTTTATTTTCCCATATTCTCTAAGAATTTTTTTCATTGAAAAAACAGTCTCAAATATAATGTCACAAAATGTCTCATCGTTAATAAGAGTAAATGTTCTACCCTCATGCATTTATACCCAAAGGAGTTATTAAATTGTCTCACACTTCATACCTGTCCATTTCTTTCTCTTCTTTACTTTGAATCCTTACCAGGTACTTCAGCTTTTTATTTTCTTCTGCCTTTTTTTTCTGATACTCCACTTTTACCTTCTTTTACTTTCTCTGCATATGTTTTCTATTGCATAACAACACTATTCTTAAGGACTGTCTCTTCATCCTCCTTTTGTATTTTCTCCATAATGTCCTCCCAGGAAACATCTACTTCATTTTTTGGCTCACTCTGCACCACCATTTCCTTAAGTAAATCATCCCGCCACCATCTCGCCTGGAGGGTTGCAATTCTACATCCCTCTTTTGCTGAATCATCTCCATCAAACAGGTTTCTTTGAAACATTTTCTCAGAATCCTGAACACATTCTCAAGTCTTCATATTTGCCTTCTCCTTCATTTCTTTCACCATTCCATCATTTCCTTCTCTTTCCATCTGCTTCCCTGTTTTTCCAGGTGTCCTATGGGCCTGGAATGGAAAAAGGAAGTGCTCGTCCAAAATAGGTTTATTATTGAAACCTTGAAACTGCATCCATTGATCGATATCAACTTTGAACCAATATCTTGAAAATTGCAACAGCGAACAAGCAGGAAACTTGAAACTGAATACCATCAACTCCCATAGTTCGATGTATTCGACATAGCAGGAGGTGAAGTCAGTCACCCAAGCTATGCACCGTCATGTACCATGACACTCTAGAGCCAACAATACATCACTTTTACTATTTTGCAGGGGGGCAAGCCCCCCCTGCACCCCCACACCCCTTGCAAATTATATACACCAACTCCAAGATTGCTCTACAGTGATGAAATGGGTTAATTCCCTGTTTCTCACTGAGTGTGATCTCCAGTCAAAACTCCAAACTCAAATATTCGAACTACACTATTCATGCAATATAGTGTAGTCGATGTATTTGGGTTCGCAAAACTGCCTCTTGGAAAACTGCAAGCCAACATTGTCACTTTTGATCGACTGATAAACTGATAAGACTGATAAATAAAATGTACAAAATATGAATGAAATTAGTAGGAAAATTTAAATGATTGGTTGTTTGAATTATTTTCCCACACTCTTGCTGAACTAAAAAAATAACTATATAAATTAGATAAAATGTCAGTTGATCAATAATTCTTTCATCGAGTGCCAAGCAATCAAAATTTTTTAGGTAAAACAACTTTCACATATAAAAGAACTAAGCCTGAACAGTGGTAACATCCAGATAAGCACTTTCTTCCAGTGATCGGTTGTGCAGTTATTTTGAACTTCGTTGCATGGCATAGGCCATGATTTGTTTCAAATAAAGTGGGGATGGTGAATAATGAAAGAAAATGTGTATCCCTGAGAGTGGGAATTAATTAGTACCATGGTGTGGAAGTATAGGGATAGAAGCTGGTGAAGTGGTAGCATAGATTATGAGAAAGTATATTCGGGCTAAAGGAGAAATAAAGCAAGAAGAATGTAAGATGGTGACATTTTTGCCTGGTAGTTTATAGTCCCGGGGGAGTCAGTAAGACAGAAAGGATGAGATGTAAGCATGTGCTTGAAAAAGGTAAAGCCAAGATAGAAGAGCAGGGAAAGAAAAAGCCATGAAAAGCAAAAGCTGATGGTGCCAAGGCTGTTAAATGTCAAAAAGAAGGGGGAGGGTGGAGGAGGTAGTAAGACATGTGTCAAATAATACAGGTAAGAAAGAAAATCTACCAATGGAAAAGCAGGGAGGAACAAAAGAGATGAATAATTAATAAGATAGTGCAAGTGTGAGTGGTAGAAAGGAGATAGTAGATTGATGGTGATGGGGAATCTATTAGGGAAATAAATAGTGATAACTGAAGACATATAAAATACAAATAAGAACTAGTTACTGAAAGCAACATGAATATAATATTGGAAACAATAAGGACAACCTCTTCTGGAGGGTGAGTGGGAAGTGAGAATGAGATGAACTTTAAGCACACTGCACCAACGGTAGAGATGCCTATTTTGTGCTAAGCCCCATCGTAGAGACCTTATCACATTAATAAGCTGATCTGAAGTAGGGATCTCCCAGGATGCAGCTGACCTTGGTATATCAAATTGCATATGGATTACTGATATACATATACACATATATGTATATATATATATATATATATATATATATATATATATATATATATATATATATATATGGATCTACTTTCATTCACTGAAAACACATTTCACTGAATTTCAATTCAACCTCAAAAATTAGATGAAAGCTCAAATCACTGAAAACTCATTTCACCGAATCACATTTTACTGAATATACGTACTGCTGGGCAAATAAAATGTATATGCCCTTTTCCCCACTGTAGTGCAATCCTGGACTTAGTATAAATAGTTGGGGGGTGGGGAGCACAGACCCCCACATAGGGGGGTGTAGGTGGCGTAGCCCCCCACCTAGTTAGCTTTATATTTATGAATATCATTTCACTGAAATCTAACAATATAAAACCAAAAGTAGGTGGGGCCTATGCCCCCCACACATCCCATTCCCCTAACTATATATACTAACTCCGGGATCTCACTACAGTGGGGAAAAGGGCATATATATTCTATTGGCCCAGCAGTACTTACATTCAGTGAAATGTGATTCGGTAAAATGAGTTTTCAGTGATTTGAACTTTCACCGATTTGGTATGAGTGATTTGAAAATCAGTGAAATGTGTTTTCAGTGAATGAAAGTAGACCTACATATATATGTGTGTGTGTGTGTGTGTGTGTGTGTGTGTGTGTGTGTGTGTGTGTGTGTGTGTGTGTGTGTGTGTGTGTGTGTGTTTGCTTGTGCTAAGCCAATAGCCAAGAAGGGCACAAAGTCCAAACAAGTTTGGCTGACAGTCCTGGGTATACTTGACTGTACTTAACATGGAGGTCTTTTTCTTCAAAATTGATTGTGGGCATCCTTGTTAGAGAAAGTGAGACTCCTTATGTCTGAGTTTCTTTAGGTATTTGCCTGTAATCTCTGTGGGCAGGAACATAATTAGTTCAACTGGTTGTCCCAAAAAGGGATACAGGCACTTGGAAGCAATGATCAGTAGATGGAGAAAAAAAGAAACACAAGTTGCAGTTGTGTGAACAGAAAGCTAGGCATTACACAGTATAAAGCGTATCACAAGTTGAATCTAGTTGTAGTATTTTACTTCTGAAGCAGTTTACTTTTATGTATTTATTGGTTAACCAGGTAAACCCATTAGACACATGTGCTCCTTTTCAGGTTCAATGTGGGAGCACTGTCTGACTAAGTGACATACTCATGGTCACTTAGTGGATAAATGGAGGCTAAGCAAATCAAACTCAGAACTAATGGATGAATCTCATCATTAGTAGTTCATAGCCTTAATCCACCATTATGTGCCAGAGTACGTAAGCATGTTAGTGAATTCTGTGAGTCACATATTATCTACACCTGCTACATATATTTAATAGTACGTTTCATATTGTTGCTATAGTAGCAACTGAGAAGAGGAAGAATGAAGTAAAAATGAATATATGACAACAATATTGCATTCCCTAAATTTCTCATGTACATAGAGGCATCTGTAGATACCCCGATTGCTGTCCCTCTCTCTGTAAGTACTTTTTATCAAACAATAATAGTTGTGGGAAAAACAAAATTCTAACAAAGACACAATAAAATCTGTTTGTGACCCTTTACCCATCACCTTATAAATAGCCTCTAGACCACATTTGTGCTAAATATATTTTTTTAAAGAAGCACCTTTATTGAGTTATCACTTGTGACATAGGCTAGCTTACATTTATATAAAAGTAATCAAACCATATTCACAAGTTCATATACATCACATATATTAGGGCGGCCACAGTGGTGCAGCGGTTAGCATTGTCACCTCACAGCAAGAGGTTCTCCAGTTCGATTCTCGGCTGGGGTGCCTTCTGTGCGGAGTCTGCATGTCCTTCCTGTGGTCGCATGGGTTTCCTCTGGGTGATCTGGTTTACTCCCATATCCCAAAGACATGCTGTAGGTGGATTGGACACTCTAAATTGGCCCTAGGCGTGAGTGCGTGCATGTGTGTGCCTTCCGTGGAAGGTTGGGTGCCGGCCTGGCAACTCGACACTGTAAAACTCTACTGCCAATCATGAGCAGACAAGTGATCCACTGTGGCGACCCCTAACCGGGAAAAGCCGAAAAAAGAAGATACATCACATACATTGTTCTATACAATATAATAAATCAAATATTACATAAATTGTTCAATTACTGCCTTCTCTTAAACCTCATACTGTCTCCAAATCATTTTTCTGTATGCATTGTTCCTACAATTTCCATTATATTTCTATGTGATTTACTGATACCCTTTTCTAAAGATTCCACTTCCTGTTCTTTTATTTCTGTTGCAATATTCACTACTTCAAGTATAGTTAGTTTAGACTTTGATTTCCGTTTTTAGTAAATGCTTTTTTGGCAGCCACCAGTATTCCTGATAGAGTACTCTGTAGGGAATGTTTAAAGTCTGCAACCCCATTGCATTCTGAGAACATATGCTCCCAGGTATATCCTTCTTCCTCATTATACATCCACTATTTACTATCTACCTCAGGTAAAATACTTTGGATTCTGCTTCAGGTATAAAAGTACATATACAAACACTTCCAGGCAAAAATCTTAAATCTTCTAGAATTTTTGCATACTTACGAGCCATCCTCCCATTTGTGTGTGTGTGTGTGTGTGTGTGTGTGTGTGTGTGTGTGTGTGTGTGTGTGTGTGTGTGAATTGCTTGCATAATCTGTCTTCCCAATCTTTTCTGACCTCCTCTGATTGATTCCTATAGTTATTGTGCAATAATTTATATGCCCCACTAGTTATCCCTTTATTTAATAGCAGCTTCTGTTCTAGATTTAAATGAAACACTCAAGTAGTTTAGATCTTTTCATTTAGGATTCCCTTATTCCTTTCTCATTACCTATATTCTGATATCAGTCCCTGATAGGGAAGGAGATCTTTAGCCTGCAATCCAAAGGTCTTCTTGGCCTCTTTATTTGTTCCCAATACCTTGGTTACTTTACCAGCTTCCTCCAGTAAATTCCATCCCCTTTTGCCTATTCTCTGTATCCCTAGTTGTAGTCATCCCTATCAGCAGAATCTCTTTTCTCCATTCATGTGCTGGGGTGGTTCTTAGTATACCTACTGCTACTTTAGGAATATAATAATAATAATAATAATAATAATAATAACAATAATAATAATAATAATAATAGTAATAATAATAATAATAATAATAATAATATATTCTGTATGACTGTTATTTTCCTTCAGATCTGCATCCAAAATCCCACTCTTAAAATAATGTTTTTATTTCCCTCCCACCCCTTCATCATCATCATCATACTTTTCTACTTTGAATTGTAGCTTCCCGTGTGTTTGGTATATGAGCCTTAACTGTGTAGCTCTAAAATATCCCTTCAAATCAGGTGATCCTAAACTTCCTTGATCTGTTGGAAGGATGAACTTATCCCACTTGACTCTTGCCCTATTTTCCTCCAAGATGAAATCCTTCAACTCTTTATTAGTTACTATCCACAACTTCTCCACTGGTTCATACAAATATGTCTGACCTATCTGTAAAACTAAAGAGACAAAAACATTTTACTTATTGCATCTTGCTGTCTATAAAGCTTCCAGTTTCTCATTTTTTGTATAATTTTTTTAGTCTCTTCCCACATATCCTTAGTTGCTATAACAGAATCCTTTTTAGCCCATACTCCTAAATATTTAATTTTATTATCTTCCAGTAAATATGGGTATTACTAAAGCAATGCATGTGTGGGTACATAGTTTACAGCTATAGCCTTTGTTGATTTTACATCCTGAAAACTAGAACTGTCTCAAAATATTCCTGTGATGATATGGGCAAGTGTCAGCAGAGCCAGATGGAGTTTTGTAAAGAATGATATGGCCTTTGAATATCAAACCGATTTATACAAGATGCTTGTTTACAAATGTATTAGAACTGTATGTCATTTTATAACAAACTGATTTTGCACGGATGCTTGTGCTGAGAATGTATTTGTGAGCTTTGCTTGTGTTAACTGTGTTAAAAAAATATCAACAGTGCACCCTGCTGAAATGAAGAGAAATGTACATGTATTATTGTAGCTGAATTAAATGTTTGTGATTTAATAGAGGATACAGGTACAGCAGAGGTTAACTTTAAGATAAATAAGGGTAATGTAAGTGAACTGTTAAACCATTATAAGACCAGAGACACTGGGTCTGGGGAAGACCCTTTGCCTATTAGCTCATCGAAAAGAGGGGAGGCCCCAGACACTGCCATAAACATTTGGATGTGTATTGTGGCTGGCTGTGCTACCTTCTTGTCTCAGCTTCAATGGGGAATACTGTGAAAACCTAGAGTCAGGTGACCAAATGAGGTCATTCTGCCAGCCCTCTTGGAGATTATATTTTAGATATTACAAAAAATAATCTCAGTGTACAGGGTATTCTGTTTGGGAAGCCTGACTAGAAAGACCCTTACCCACAGCATCTTGTTTTGCTGTAGCAACCAGTTTAACTAAGAAACAGTAATTCTTTTAGATTCAGTCACGAATATGGTAAAGCTTAGTTTAGATATTGTTTTTCTTTATTTGTCTGAGTCTGTCCATCAGTGTTCTTTTCAATATTTCCTGTGATCTGATCTCTGTGGTTTACTGTGAATATATATTCAGTATTTTCATTTACTTTTATTATTTATTATTAAATATATTAAAAATGTTTATTGTGGCTGGTCCTTCTAGAAAGTATCTAACCTTGGAGAGTAATTATATGTGTTTGGTGACACTGTGTGGGCCACTCCAGAAGGCCTAGCCATCTTGGTGAACTACTACCATTTGTATTAGTATTAATATTACAAAGTATAATTGGATACCCTTTGTAATATCCTTACAGTTACAAACTGGTTGCAGTGATAACTACCTTATTGTCTGGCCAAAGTTGGTAGAGTGGGTAATCTGTACCAGCCCTTCTGAGGTGTATGTGTGTGTGTGTGTGTGTGTGTGTGTGTGTGTGTGTGTGTGTGTGTGTGTGTGTGTGTGTGTGTGTGTGTGTGTGTGTGAGAATTAAATGTCAAAGAGTGTGTGTGTCAGCTACTTGGGGCAGGGACACGAAGCACTGGGTTTACGAAGAGGGTGCTGGAGGACTTGGCTTGGGCACTTGGCTGAGGACCTAACCCTACAGCTGTATCTGTGGGGAGTCTTATTGGGGACATGGAGGGAGACAGATAAGGAGACATCCAGACCCCAGGCTGACTGTGTTCCCTGTGTGCTCTTAAGAGAAATTGGACTTGATGCAGAGAGGTCTGCACCTGGAAATACTGAGTGTATCCATTTGTATTCCAAGTGCACATCCCTCTCCAGTGTCAGTGGTGAGGATTCAGGCTCCATGAATACTGGGCCAGAGTGGGGACAACAGATATTGGTGGCCATCACTTATTGGAAGTAGTGATGGGTATCACAGTTCCACATCAATGAGATGTCATTTTCTGGTTCTGTCAGGTACAAAATAATAATCTGCAAATAAAACAAACTTTTATTGATTACCATACCAATTATATCCTTGAATTTCTGAGTCCTTGATTTTCTTTGCTGATAGTTCTAAATATAATGCAAGTAACAAGGGGAAAGATTACACCCCTGTCTGGTTCCTATATTCAGACACAAATTAAAGGAAAACCCTGTCACTTTGATTTTTGCCTCTGATCCCTCATGTAGCCTCATAGTTAATCTTACTGTTATATCAGGAAATACAAATATTTCCACTGCCCTACTCATAAAATCCCAACTTACCCTATCAAATGCTTTTTCTGTATCAAGACCCACTAAAATCAGTGGTATTTTCTTACATTCTGCTTCTGTCTAGATCATCGTTGTTCTGTTAATGTTGTCAAATGTTTGCTTCCCCTCCACAAAACCACATTGATCCCTATCAATTTTGAAAACACCTTTGCCATTCTTTAACCGTTATAGACATAAACACATTATAATCATGGTTTAAAACTGAAATGGGCCTATATGAAGCTGGATCTGTCTTTAGGTATTAGTCACCACAGCTTCTTTCCAGGATGTTGGTGCTTCCACTCCTTTTAAAATACTATTAAACAAAACTTTCCAGATCTTTATCACTTTTTTCCCTCCTAGTTTCTAAACTTCTTCTGGAATATTATCTATTCCCAGAGGCGTTCCTGTAGATTGGTTATGCACCACCATTTTTATCTCATTTCCACCTATCTGAAGTGTTACTTATTAAGCCTCATCTTCCTCTAACTTTGGCATATTTAAATCTTCCATACATATTTCCACCAGTGCTTTTTCTTGATTTCTAAACTTCTCTCCTTTATAAAAATTCTCATAAAATTTCTGGAATTTGTTGTTCCAAAAGTATTTGCACTCTGGAGTTATTATCAAAAACAGTTACTTAAAAGCAATATTTCCAAGCTCATGCATATTACCCAGGTGCTCCCTTAATTTATCTTTAGCACTCTGAAATTCCACCTCTTCTTGTTATGTGAGATTCCCCTTATTCTGTAAGAATTTAACCTTCGTCAGCCCCACTAAACAATTCTTGTTACTTCCTAACCATCCTTTTTTTTTTTCTTTTATTTCTACCTTATTTCTAAACACAACTTCCATTTAATCCCAATCACTAGCTATAACTTCAGGAGTACTTTATATATTCCCTCATAACTCTCAAATACCACTACTCATTCCTTGAATTCCTCTCTTTTTACCAGATAAGTGGGGAAATGCCAGTGTATCATCTTTACTTCAGTACCCTGCATTTTATTTTAGTAATTATTGGCACATGATCTGAAATAGTTGTTGGACATGTGTCAACGTTCTCAATTAAATGCACATGTTCCTATGGAATATAATTTCTTTCTAGTCTAGCCTGGTTATTGTATCTTGGAGAAAATTATGTAAATTCTCTCAGTGTTCCTACTACTGAATTCACATTTTCCATACCAAATATTTTCATAAATTTCTTCAGAAATCTACACTCTTTTGTTATATTTTCCATTCTAAGCCCCAAGATACATTCTCATTGCTGCAAATCAAATTCCAATCCCTACTTATAAGTAATATTCCCTGCTGAAAGATGATTGTTTCTCCCATTTTAAGCTCCATAATAGCATTTTTAGGCAGAATATAAATAAATTCCAGCATAATCCTAATCCAAATTTGGCATTATCTTTTTTTATTTTTTTATCACTATTGCAGCTCCCCCAGCAATTAATATAATACTCCTCCTTTCCTTTGTCCCTAATATTTTGCTGAATATCCATCTTGAAATTCTTTCTTTCTTTATCAAATTCACATGCTGAGTTCTTTCCAAGTGTGTATCCTGTAGAACTGCTATTTGCACTCTGCATTTTTTAATTTAATTAAATATTCTTACCTTGTTGTCTATACGTGTGAGACCATTCACATTCCAGTATGATAGATAAGAAGTCACTATTCCCACCTGTTATATGTTACATAATTTTTATGTCTATTTTATGTCTATTTCCAGCTTTTGTGATACATGCACCCTCTGATGTTTGGCAAGTTAATCCTTTATACAGTTTTTTTATCATTAGCATTGGAACCTATGTCACATTTTACAAGAGTTTTTGTTTATATGAAAACCCTCAAACAGACACACAGACACACACACACACACACACACACACACACACACACACAACAACAACAACAACACCATAACCTGTTAGCTTAATACAAGCAAATAAAACTATGTACATCTTCAAGTAATGAAACTAAATCCTTTTAATGGAAACAATTGTCACAAATAGCTACAAAGACAGGCCTTAATTAACTTAAAATTGAGGTTATCCATGCTAAGATACATGTTACTACCTGTGCTTCTACTTATAGTAATTGATGTCTGGTCTTTTTATCTTTATTCCTCTCCCAGGTATGAAAAACAACTTGCATGCTTTCAGAAAACATTAACTTTTAGTGTTAAAGAAACCAGTGTTCTGGCTTTTTACTACCCTATTATCTTGTCTCCTTGGAAATGTAAGAGGAAAAAAAGTAGTCCTCAGCTGCAGTCTTCTAAAGACAAACTGAAACATTTATTGCAAAAGAGAAATGTTACATTATGTTCAGTAGTCTATTATTTACTTGTTTCCACTTAATAATTGTTTTAGATTACGCCAAGGGTCTTAATCCAGACATTGATGTATGTCTCCAACTTTTAATACGCTGCCATTTTAACACAGTCTTGGCAGGATCAACTCTTTCTGCTGGTAGGTTTGTATCTTTACTAAAGCAGGTCTTGGCTGCTTTCTCATGGCGAGTTTCAGAGCATGCACACTGTGTGTATTTTCAATTGGCAGTTCCTGCTGTGGAATACCAGTCCAATTGCTTATTTATACATTCATAAAATTAATACAGTCTGTTTCTTAAACCTTTTCTGGTTCAACAGAAAATTTCAGATTTTCCCTACATGCTCTGTCCTGTAATTCAACCATCCTATGAAACACCTCTTCTTTAAAAGTCTCTTAATCAGCCAGCCTTTTCTTCATTTCAGCCTCTGATTTTTGCAGTTGTATCAGCTCCTCTAAGTATCTGTTTTAAGATTCTTCCATTTTTTCCAGCCTTTTGTAATTTGAGCTGATATACTCCTTCAGCATTTTGTTTATTTTAACCACCTCTGAGCACATTTGACTTATTTTTTCCACTAGATTACTGGAAGCCATGTCTTATATCAAAGCTGGAGCTTGAACTAATTTTGGTGAAGATCTGCAAGATTCTTCCCAGTCACTGTTTCCTCTTCACCTTTTCTGGTTAATTTTATTTTTAGGCTGTCGTAGTTTCTTCTATACTGGCATCCAGGCAGTGTACCTACTAGCCAGTAACTGAATTTACTAAGTGACAGAATTCCAGTCCTTGTCTTTTAGTTTCTTTTTTCACATTGAGAGAGCTGAAGTTAAGCTGTAGATCAGTGTGCCACCATCTTGAAAAGTCCCAATTTGTGCTGAATATTAGTATATAATGATCTCACATCCATTGCTATCCAGTAGTATGTGTCCTGCCAAACTAGATCTTTGACTACATCAAGCAGCTCTTAGGTATTTTAGTATGGGATGAAACAACTCCTTTAAGTGACAATCAATTAATTAACCCATATTCTGCATGTAGGAACCAGCCCAGGAAATAATTCTCCTTCCAGGTTTGGACTACCAAGTTTTTGTCCATTTTAGGAATAGCATGCGTTAGGGGGTTCTTAGATTTAATTTTTCCCCCGTATAATCTTCCCACATCTTTATGTTGCAAAAAACTAACCTTTCACCTTTCTCTAATAATTCATGCAATTATGCATTAAATTCATTTAGCATTTTTTTCTCCAACAATACACATAAAGAGTATATGAATTCAATTCAAAATAACTCAATTGCTTCCTTATCAGTTTGTTTAAAAATATACTTTATACATTCTCCTACCAAATGTTGCAACACCCTCCATTCTTCTTAAGGTAAATTATAACATTTTGTACTTGTTTACTACTACCAATATTACTTTTCCGTTATTTAATCAAAATGTATTAAAACAATCTTATGGAAGTAGAAATCTTAAGGAGATAGCACATGGAAATTAGCATATCCTGTATACCAAGCCAGTTTATTGCAGTAAGAAAATCAAATGATACTGAGATATGGCACTTTAAATGCATAGGGTTTGAATGGGTAAATTAATGAATTTAGTGAATGAATGAGATTTAAAATGTGGTTAAATGTGTTTTACATAAATAAATATACATCAGATAAAATGTGTTTTAAGTTATTTAACAAAATGCAAGGTTATTAAATTAATCTTATTCGAGAAAATTTAAGGTTGTGGTCTTCCAAGATGGCTACACACGGATCAGCACCTTAATTTCAGCTCTCTCGGTGTGAAAACATAAACTGAGAATATGGAGCCAGTTAATTTTGTCAATTTTGGTAAAATTCAATTACTCTCTAGTAAGCACTCACTCTGGATGCCATAAAATATGAAATTTAGAAAACCCAAAAGAAAATCAAGCATAAAAGGTGAAGGAAAAACACTGACTGGGAAGAATCCTGCAACTGTTTCTATAAAAAACAGTTCACTCCTCAACTTTGATTCAAGAGATGGCGACTAGTAATCTAGAGGAAGAAAAACATCAAATGTACTCAGAGGTTATTAAAATAAATGAACCACTGAAGGAATATCTCAACTCAAATAACAAAATACAGAGAAAATATAAGCTTTAACTGGCTATTCAGATGAACTGATAAAACAGCAAAAATCAGAGGCTGAAATGAAGAAAAGGATGCCTGAACATGAAGATTCTGAAGAACAGCTATTTTATTAGAAGACAGAGCATACTGAGAACACCTGAGATTTTCTGCTGTACCAGAGAAACTGGAAGGAACAGACTGTGTTAATTTTATGAAAGCACAAATAATGAATCAGACTGGTCTTCCACAGCAAGATTTGTTAATTGAAAGGGCACATTGAGTTTATGCTCCAAATCTGGCCATGGGAAAGCAGACAAGATCTACATTAATAAATATACAATCATACCAGCAAAAACAATTCATCCTGACAAAACTCTGGCAGAAAAGAAAAGTATTAAAAATTGTAAACAGCAAAGTGTTTCAGAAAAATGATTATTCACTGTACATAGGCAGAAGGGGAAACAAATTTATCCCAGCAATCAGGAAATTTCAAGAAGCAGGCATGATATTCAAGCTGCTGTATCAAGATGTCTTCAGATTTTTTTTTTTATGGAGGATAAAAGACATTTAATATTTTCCATTTTTACAAGGGTTAGTGTCTAGATTAATGTCCTTGACTTAAGAAATAAACAAGTTTTCTGTAAGCAAGTAAGTTTGAGAAATAAGACAAAAAGATGAAGAACATGAGAAAATGCATCTGCTAAGGTACTTGTTGTGTTTTTTTCATTAGCAAATTCTCTTAGTATTAGAAACCCAAATGGTTTGGAGATATTAAAAATGAGAAGCAAGAAGTCTCCAGCTGAAGGCAGTTAGCCAGGGGAATTCTTTACATTGTGTTATGAGTGAAATTTACAAAGATTTCTTCATGCAGCTGCAAAGTTGTTATCTCTTTATTTTCTCATTGGTAACTACTTTCACATGGAGACAAGCCGTCTTCAGGTGCAAGCAATTAATCTTGCTAGTTCTGAGCATTTTCTGCTGATTGACATTCAAAATGTAAAGGTACAATGTCAATTAGTTCAGAGAAAAATAAAGTTTGTAATTATGGGAGGTGAATAAGAGATAGTAGCCTCCTCAGCAGCCTTAATAGTTTAACATATTTAGTAGAACAGTTTACAATTTAGTTTTATTTAAAGATAGCAAGTGTACTTTTTCAAAGTGATAAAAGTTAATGATTCTGAAAGCATTCGAGCTGTTTTTGCTCATCCAGAAGGAGAATAGACAGCAATTGGTCTAAGAGGGAACATGGACTATATCATGGTTTACCTTGACAATAATTAGGTTATGCCTGTGGGTGCAGCTGTCGATTTGGGAAAATTGTTTCTATCTGGAAAGTTAAACTTCATTTGTTGAAAATGTACGTATTTTTGTATAACAGCTTTAAGTTAATAGGGGATGGAGGTGTTCTGAAAATGTATTTGGCTTTTTTTGTTTGAGGTTTTCATTAAATCAACAAAAATCTTGAAAAAGGTGACACAGGTTCAAATTGAGATGAGAAGAAACAACTCTATAAAGATCAGCCTGCCAAAGATTAGTGTGGCACATGTAAGACAAAAAAATAGAAATACACATTAAAAAAACTGTCATGCATAATACAGTATGTGTGAACAATAGCTTTTTATAATAATGGCTATTCTATTAATATTATCTCAGACTATAACTGGCCTTACAGGTGCAGACAAAAAGAAAAGAGTATTGAATTATTTAAATAAATGCAAAGTACAAATAGCAGTGCTGCTGGAGCCACCTTTGAAAGAAACGAGCGTGTAAATTTGACAAAAAAGGGTTTCAGGATGAATATTCAGCAGAATATAAGAGAAAAAAGAAAAGGGAAGTAATAATACTGATTCTTATAAGGGCTCCAATAGCGAGAAAAGAGGGAAACAAGACAATGGTAGCTTTGCTGTAAGGAGCTATTGGCAAGGGAGGAGTATTATGATGGACCATATTTATATTTCACCAAAAACTGCTACCATGGAGCTTTATAAAATTTTGGGAGTGATAATCAGCTTTCAGAAGGAAATAGTACTTATAGGTAGGCACTACAATTTGATTTGCAATATGGTGGATGTATCAGGGGATCTAGAAGGGAAAATAAAATAAAAGAGGGTAGATTTCTGAAGAAATTTATGAAAGTATATGGTATGGAAAATGTGAATTCAGCAGTAGCAACTTGAACATAATTTGCATATTATTCCCCAAGGTACAATAACTGGGCTAGACTAGACTACACTAGATAAGAATTTTATTTCACAGAAATGTGTATTTAATTGAAAGGTTTGACACACATCCAGCAGCTATTTCATATAATGCACTAAAACTAACTCATTAACACCTGTGTGGTGTGAAATGTCATACCTCTAGCAGACTACACACACCTTGCATTTTGGAGTATTTTCTGAAAAATAAACTTAAAAAAGCACAAGATAAACAAAGGTAGATATTTTTGTGAACAATAAAGCTACTAAAACTGGACAAATGGCAATGTTATCAGTAAGAAGTATTCTTTGCATTGATAAGAGTCAATGTATTCATAGTCTTTCCATAAATACTATAATATATTATAATGCACACAATCCCCAAATTACATTTTTGTTAAGCTTTCAAAAACAAATTGTCATATCTTGGAAACTATACTGCCTAGACATACATTGTCAGAACATTCGTTAACCTGACATAAGCTTTCATATGACAACAACAAATTCCTCTATGAGTGCATGTTTATTGTGATAGCTACAGAGTATGAAAACATAGGTTTAATTGTATAATTAGCCATATAAATAACACTGAATATAAATAAAGATGTGCAACAACTATCAATATCTCAGGTACAGTGTGATATAAATAGAAACTGACAATGTATTTTCCTGTGTCCCACCATGGCATTCCACACTGTGTCCCTCAATAACAGGTGGGGGTCTCAATTATGAAAACATGAACATAAATCAGAAAATATGAATAATAAGTAACAAATTCCTTGATCAATTTCTCTATTGTATGATATCATAGATTAACAATATTAGCGGCATTTAGTTAATAACTCCTTGCACTTCCTAATACTGCCTATCATAAGCTGATAAGTCACTTGGTTAAAAAAGCCAGGTCCAAAACAGGTCTGGATCTCATAAGGCGGTACGGATCTGAACTGGAAGTACACATAAATGGCATTATAGGCTTGAATGAGGTAAGATAAAATGCAGAGTAATGAAGTAAAAGCACACACTAGCATTTTCTCAACTACCTATTAAAAAGAGAAGAATTTAAGGAATGGACAACAGAAAATGTTCTATTGCTATTTGGGAAGATAGAAATTTTTTCAAAAGGGATAGCTAATGCCTTTTTTAGGCAAAGTTCAAAGGACAACACCACCACCGTAACAGGTACAAGCATGCAAAATCTGAAGGTAATGCTACTCAATGCTAGAAGTCTAAACCTCAAAATGCATTCTCTCGTGGCACTCCTAAAAATGGAGAACATCGATATCTGTGCAGTAACTGAGACCTGGTTCAAGGCTCCAGAGAGCACCCCTGCAATACCAGGCTACAGTTCTTACCAACAACAAATAAAATAGCCAAAAACCAAATCCAAATCCAAAAAGCAGTCTGAAAGGAGGAAAGAACACTTGAAATAGAAATGGAAATAGCGTAAAAAAATCCTTTATTTCTGTTGGTTCCTTAAAAGCTTCTGAACAGGCAGACATTGTTTTAGGTGATGGGAACTAGTGCTCAAGGATCAACTGTTATTCCATCTGAGAGAAGTACTTCCAACACCTCAAATGGATTAATTAATAAAGTTGGTAATGCTAACAGCACGGGTGATTTTTAATTCTCTGGACATTATTAATTTAACAGATAACATCTTCACTGAGCGTGAATTAAAACTTTTATGTTTAGGTTTAAATTTCATTCCATCTAAGAATGTAGAACAATAGTGGACATTAAAAGTTCACTAGAAAGATGAATCTAAACTATATTTTAAATGATGTTCCACATGTTTCAAAGAGGTTAAAATTCCATCCTAAATAATACAGATGATTTTCTCAAATAAAAATAAAATTAAAACAGAATATAATTTGAGCTATAATGATAGGAAAGCCGATTTATGAAAAGTGATAAGGGGGCAATATTGTTATAATGAAACAGGATGCTTATTGTTTGAGAATGTCTCAACTGTTACAGAACAAAGATGAATATGAACCAATTGCTCTTTATGACATCAAAAGAAATTTCTTTATGAAGCTTTAATGACCAATGAGATAGACCTAGATGTTTATGAGTTTTGTGTAATAAATAATCCTAGGATTGGTATCTTGTTTGGGATTCCAAAAACTCATAAGAATGCCATCGAGCCTCCTTTTAGGCCAATAGTATCAGCACCCAAATCGGTCACTGAGGAATTTCCTTGGTCATTGATGCCACCCTTAATCCTATTGTCATTAAACAAGAAAGTTTTTTACAAGATTCCTGGCATTTTTTGACACAATTGAATTTGTTTGCCATTAAGGCGATTTTTGATCCTAACAAACATGTGCTTTTACTTTAGATGTGATTTCTTTATTTACTTGTATCCCCATGATGAAGGGATATAACAATGGACAACATTCAACTGGTCAAATTGGCACTATTTGTAGGTTCATTGAGATAATTTTACAAAACAATTTTTTTTTTTAAAGACAGGTTCCCTCTTATGCCAACATCATTATGATTTGGTGGGAATTTGTTTTCTTAAATCTTTAACTACCAAATTTAATATTTTATTTTATCACAGATTTGTGGATGATTTAGTTTTATCATGGAGGGGATAGAGCAACTGTAGAACAATTTCTTTTTGAAGTTAATATGTTTGATTGTTTTTGAAATTTACTTTAATGAAATTTTAGTTATGTTCATTATTCTAGTGCACACCCCAAACATATGATTTGTAACATTCCCAAGGGACAAGTCATCAGGGCTTGTCGGATGACCACAGATGATTCTGAAAAACCTATTTCTTCGTTATTGAATAAAATTATAGCTGAAGTGTTAGGTAAACGGAAAAGTATTATCCAGCTTTGTTGAATACTTTGAGCCATGGTTCCTCAAATACTTTAAATAACAAAAATATGAATTTTGAAAATTAGAAATGAGCACTGATGGAGATCTTGGGCAACAAACCAAATTTTGTTTATAGAAATTTATTTAACATCAAGAAAGCATTGGAATTTAGCCATGATACATTGAACAAGTTGAATAAACATGTTAAGGGTATGTTTATATGTAATAACTGTAACATGTGTAGGTTTTTTGCCACCGTCCTAAACGTAGTTATAGATTCTTATCGACTATTATGGTGCCAGAATATGTTAACTGTCGTATCGAGGGGTTGTGTACATTGCTATGTGTTGTTCTTGTTCTTACAATATTAAAAGCAAAGATGTCAACAGTGTTTTATTTAGACATTCTGTTACTTGTAATAATTTTAAAAAATTTGTTTTTTCAGTAGTGGAAGTTATTAAAACTGACCTAAGGGGTGGTGATTATAAAAATTATGTAGAGCAGAGAGAAACACTGTGGCAAGTGAAGTTAAAGGCTGATAAACCACCCGGTTTAAATGAAGCCATTAACATTAAATGTTTTTAAAAAAAAGCACTTGGTTCACTTTCTTTATTTAACTGATGTTAACTTATTACATAACATCAATTTTATTGTAATTTTATCCATGTCTTTTTTATAAAAAATCTTTTGTATATGCTGATTGATTAATTGGTTAATGAGATACTTGATAGAGAGTATATATATATCTGATGTGCTTTAGTTTGGTGTTATTCTGATGAAGTTATTTCCATTTCTATTTCAAGTGTTCTTTCCTCCTTTCAGACTGCTTTTTGGATTTGGATTACAGTTCTTACCACACTTTTCGTCCACCAAACCAGGATCGAAACACTAAAGGTGGAGAAGTGTCCATATTCACCAAGGATATTCACACCACCAGGTTAGTTGCCCAAAACAATGCGTCTGAAATTCTCCAGGTGCAACTAACACTAGGTAAGACTGCAATCCAAATTGTAGCTTGCTACAGATCCCCCACCATGCCCCAAGATTCTCACTATACCTTTCTAAACATACTGGAAAATATTAATATACAACCAAACACCCTAATACTGGGTGATTTCAACTACCCTGCCATTAACTGGGAAAACTACTCATGTACCAACACCTTTGCCCAACAGTTCTTGGAATTCATAAATTCCAATGCCCTCGATCAACTAATCCATAGTCCCACCAGGGGCTCCAATATCCTAGACCTGGTCATTACCAACATGGGAAATCAATGCTCCACACCTATGGTCACACCCTCGTTGGTCAGGTCAGACCATAAGCTAATCACCTTTAACATCCACCCCCCACCCCCACTCCCAGTAAGAAAACCTCCATAAAATACTTCTCCAAAGCCAACTTCATGCTACTCAAGTCAGAAGTTACAATCTTCATGACACCTATGCAGAAGAGAACTGAAAGTTTGACTGCTGAATCCTACACTAAGGCACTGTATGAGCACATCCACTCATGCATGAATCGTGCCATCCCAAATAAAACCAAGATGCTCTCCTCCAAAAAAAGGAAGCCAATCTGGTGGTCTCCTGTCATAAATAAACTTTACAACAAAAGGAAGAAACTGTTGCAGAAAAGAGGAAAATTCCAGGATGCAAAAAACTCCCTTACCAGCCTCAGTAAGAAGCTGAGATCCCTCATAAAATCCTCCAAAGCTAGTTATGAAAATAAAATTGCCAAATATTCCAAAGACAACTACAAAGCATTCTATAACTATGTCAAGAATCTAAATGGTAATGCTCAGATCTGCTCTGAGCTACAACAGAATGGCATTAAATATACTGATCCCAAGGATATTGCCAATATCCTGGCAGATCGATTCAGTGCCAACTTCACCCCCCTCTCACCCCCTAAATGGTCCATCTCAATACCAGAAGATTGCCATATTCCAGTAATAACGGCCACACAGGTAAAAAACACACTCTCCAAAGCTAAGAATACAGCATCCATGGGACCAAATGACATCCCGGGCTGTGTACTACATGAACTACAAAATGAACTGGCACCTCACCTAAGTGTCATGTTTAATCATACCCTCACCTCAGGCTTCATGCCCACTGAGTGACGCACAGCTACAGTTATCCCACTCCACAAGGGGGGATCCACCTTGGATCCTGGGAACTACCACCCCATGAGTCTGACGAGCCTGATCTGCAAGGCCATGGAATGTATTATCATGGAACTTATAAACAAAGACATTGGCAACCTTAAAACACTGGAACCCACCCAGTTTGGGTTTGTGAAGGGATGATCTTGTCTCCTGAACCTGATTGACTTCTTCTAATCAGTCTCCAGAGCTGTGGACGAGGGTAAGGCAGTCCACACAGCCTATCTGGACCTTGCCAAGGCCTTTGACACCATCCCCCACTCTGGAATCATAGATAAACTTACTAAGGTAGGCATTAATCCCTATGTCACTCGATGGGTTGCCAACTGGCTTACTGACAGAACCCACACTGTAAAAGTAGCTGATTCCAAATCCAGCTCCAGACAAGTGACAAGTGAAGTACCTAAGGGTACAGTCCTGGGACCTCTCTTGTTTGTCATCTACTTCTCTGAAGTACAGGCCAACACTAAGGGACTCTGGCTAACAAAGTTTGCAGATGACTGCAAACTGGGAGCCATTATTGAATCCCCAAATGATGTCGATACTCTACAGAAGGGCCTTACAGAAACAGATGCTTGGTGCCAGAGCCATGGGCTCAAGCTCAATGCCAAGAAATGTACAGTTAACCCTTCAGAAAAAACATGTACCTATGAATTACCACATAGGTGGCAGTACACTAAACACCGAAAGTGTGATAAGAGACTTAGGGACACAGGTGGACAGTGGTCTCACCTTCAATAACCTCATCACCACAACAGTCAGGAAATCCTTCTATGTGGCACGCCTCATCACTAAGGGCTTTTCATACAGAAAAAAGGAGGTCATTGTCCCACTGTGCTCATCCCTCATTAGACCCATTATAGAATACAATGCCCCATTTGGTATGTACCTCTCAAGACATCTGCAACAACTCGAAAGGCCGCAGAAATACTTTACTAAAAGAATCTCAGGCCTAAAGCAGATGCCCTATGCTGAACGCCTTAAAAAACTCCAGCTATACTCTGTCGCATATCGTCTGCTCCGAGGCGATCTCTGCTTAACATACAAGGCCATGTCAAACCCAGAGCTGTTGGACATGCTACACTTAAAGAAATCCCAATCCCTCAGAGCCACACACTCCAGGGACCTAAACCTTGTCATCACAATAAACAAAACATGCTGGAGGGATAGGTTCCTGACCCAGAGACTCCCCAGACTCTGGAATAGACTGCCCATACATGTCAAGCAGAGCACCTCTTTGGCCCTCTTCAAAAGGAACCTTGACAACTGGATGGGAGAAAGGAAATTCACCCCGGGGATCATGTCAGTCGCCCTGCTAGACAGGGGTCCAGGGAAGTAAATAGTGTGGGAAGAAATATCCAGGGAATTGTTATGGCTAGGCTTGTATAGGCCCTAGGGCCGATAGCCTAGTACCAACCTATGAACCTAATGATTAGGATAAAATTAAAAATGTAAACTAAGAGATATTGTTGAGAAGTAATAAGAATTATTTACAGGGAATGATGGAGATTAAAGTATTTCAGAACAAGGGGAATATCAGAAAACAAGAAGAGAAGCAACTACAGAGTACTGAAGAGAAAATATGGGAGTATTTGGATAATATGCATGAGCTCGAGAGAGATAGCTGTCAAACATCTTGTAGCACAATGACTTCGGCAACAGAAAGTAGAAAGGGTTGTCACCAAACTTAGGGAGCCTATGTCAGGGAAAAATAACCAAAGGTTCTACAGAGATATTTCAGAAATGTTATGAAAATTTGTATAAAGCAGAAGAATGTGGAAACCAAGAAAGAGCGCAAACAGAAATATTTATGGAAGACTTAATTATGCCAAGAACTGAGGAAGATGAAATGCAAAAAGTAATAGTTATGATAGGAGGAATGAGATAAAAACAGTGATGTATGATGAATCTACAGGGAAGTCTCCAGGAACAGATACTATCACTTTGGAAGTTTGGAAGTTGGGAGGGAAGAAAGTGATAAACATCTGGAAGATTTTGTATAATAGTATTTTAAAAGGAGGGATAGTACCATCATCTTGGACGAAAGCTGTGGTGGCTGTATTACCCAAAGAGGATAAAGACTTGCTAGATCCAGCTTCATATAGATCTACTTCAGTTTTACAGTATGATTATAAAATGTTCATGTCCTTACTAACTAAAAGAATGGCAGAGGTTTTACCAAAACTGATACACACGGATCAGTCTGCTTTTGTGGAGGGGAGGCAAACAGTTGACAATATTAATAGATCAAGGTGATACAGAGGGAAGCAGAATATAAGAAAATATTCACAGCTTCATAGGTGTTTACTAGGCTAACAACCACAAGGGCCTTTTTATGCCTAGCCATGCATCCCAAATCTCTGACAAGTTCTGATACCCTTGATAAGTGTAAGCATGGACCTGGGAGATGAACCATTTACAGGTTACCTCTGTCCATTAGAGACATAGGTGCTAAACTATATTGCTGTTGATTGGTGGATCTTAATGCAGAGAAAACATTAAACACAGCTGGGAATGTATGAGTATGAAGAATTTATATTCCCTTATACAGTAATAAGGTTAATTAGTAGGACATATGAAGGATGGGAGGCAAGAATTAAAGTGGGAAGGGTCCTCTCTGATAAGCTGTATTTGAATACAGGAACCAGGCAGGGGTGTCCTCTTTCATAACTTCATGGTTTATACTAGGTTAATGACCACCAGGGTCTTTACAAGCCTGACTGTGCAATCCAACCCAGTTTTGTACCTGAGTTCCTTGGATGTCTATATGGGGTATGTTGGGAAAGAGGTAGCTAAGGGTTATGTGGGGGGGTATGCTTGTTGGGAATTGATTTACTTACTGTTGACCTCTGTCTATCAGAGAAATGAGGGCCAGGCATGAGATGAATTTGCAATTTCCCATCTTATGACTAAGATTTCTTCTAAATAGGTGAACTATATAAATAGATGAACTCTGTATCATGTAGATGAAGAACTTATTTCATAGTGTGGAGATGTTTTAAGACACATATCAGCATCTTCAGCATGTTCTATTTATGTTGCAAGCAATGTCCAGGTTCTTGGATCTAGTGTTTCTGGTGCTGTTTGCTCTACAGATGTGCAAGAGATTTATCATAGCTATGCTAGGCATAGATCGTCTCTCAGTAACCTGTAGGAGACCAAGTACAGAGATAGGGCCTTAAGGCAATCTGTGTAGGACAGGGTATTTCTACTCTGAATTCTTCTGGTGAGGAACATTTGAGGGCATTCCAGCTGTTGCAAGTGCCTGGTTAGATACTTGACAAAGGGGGACATTGTATTCAGTGATGTGTCTGATAAAGGCTGAGTACAATGGTTCTATAACTTTATTGGACCAAGATGCCATACCCTTGCTTATGAGCTGGGTGACATAGAATGATTTCTCTTATTGGTTGGCTAAGCTGGTCAGTATGTTCCTAGATCCTTAACTACTAGGTCAATTCTTAATGATGTCTTATGTCTTATCAATGGAGTAATTAGCTTTAGTGGACAATTTCCCAAAGGGCACTATAATGCATTTCTTTGTGTTGAGCTTTAATCTGTGGCTTTAGCACTGGCCATTTGTTTGTGTTAGACCCTCTGGTAGGATGTTGCTATCACATGGGAAATCTATGATGACTCCCAATTTACAGTCATCTGTGAACTTGGTGAGCCAGTGTCCTTTAACATTAGGTTTTACTTCTGAGAAGTAGATGCCAAACAGGAGCAAGCACAACATGGATCCCTGTGGTACTCCACTGGTGACCAACCTCCTGGTGGAGGTGGTTTCACTGATCCTGACATCTTGGATCATATCTGTGAGCCAGCAAGGATTCCAGCTAATTATGTAGGGATTTATAACTAGTTCTGAGAATATGTCAACAGTACCTGAGTCGGGTACCGTATCAAACTCTCTGGCCAGGGCAAGGTAGGAGGTATGCACCATTTTCCCATTATACATAGCCTTGGTGACCCTCTCATAAAAGTCTACCAGGATGAGTAGGCAAGACCTTTCCTGAACAAGACAAGCTAGAATGGGTCCAGTGTCTGTGGGCTGCCAATATCCTTTTTGATAATTTCCATGACAATTCATTCCATGGTTTTGCATATCAGACTAGTCAGACTGATGGGCCTGTAGTTCCCGCAGTCAGTTGATTATGAAGAGGTATAACTGTTGTGGCCCTCCATTCAGCTGACATGTAACCTGTTTTGAGGGTGTAGATGAAGAGTGCCTTAAGTGGTCCTTAGGAGGCAACCGGGGATATTGTCAGGGCCCACTGAAGCAGCATTTTTAGTCTTAGCAAGTGCCAGCAGGACCTGATCCCTGTTGATTGTTGTGGGGATATATACTAGAAGAAATTTCAGAGGGGATAATGGTGAGGAGTAGGGGGAGAAGTTAGAGCTAAATTTATCAGCCAGTAGATTTGCTATGTCATCCTGATCACTGAAGGTTGTGTCATTTACCACTAGTTCAACATACTGATAGGTGGTACCTTTAAAGTTCCTGACATAGCTGAAGAAGGCCTTGTGAGCATCCTTAGCCTGGCAAGCCATCCTGACCTCGTAATTGGCCTTGTTGGTCTTTTTTTAGACCTCTTGTTTTTTTTTTTTTGTTTAGTTGAATCAGAGAGTTTTGGTCTCTGGAGAGTTGCTCTTTCGATTTTGGCCATGATTTTTATCTTTTGTTTTATACTCTGTTAAAGTAAGGATTTCAACAGTGTTTTTTTTTTTTTTTTTTTGGTGTTAGATCTGGGTTACTTCTGATAGGAACAGCAGCCTCAGTGCAGCCATATACATGTTTGTACAGAGTTTCTGTAAAGAATTCAGCATAGACAGCTATATTCTTGGGGTTTGGAGGAGGCTTGAATTTTAACAAACTGTCACTTAATAGGATGTAGTTTGCTTTAGACTAGTTCCTAACTATTACAGGTTTAGTTGGGTTTTCCAAGTTGATTTTTATTTCGAGAGAGCCAGCTTAGTTGTCTTATCTCCCCAGTGAGGACGTGACACATTTGGGTGGGGGGGTGCAACACTCTCCCTCGTTGGTGAGTATTAGGTCCAATATGTATGATCCTCTGGTTAGAGTGCACACCATCTGAGAAGCAATGTATGTTTCCTAATCTATAGAGGAGTAAGTAAAGTCTTCAATAAATAGGGTATTTGGTTGGATGGTGAGCACCTCTAGTAGGTCTAGGTAAGAATTATGAGCTTTGTGGGTCATAGAGGGTGTCCTGTATCTGGCCAGGACATAGTAAGGAACCTTGTCTATGAAGACTTGGATGTGAATGAACTCCAGGACATCATACTGCTTAACCAACCTGAAGATGTATTTGTTGCAAATGCAGATCGAGACTCCTCCACCTTTAGTCCCTGCCTGTAATGCTGTTGATCTAAATGTGTGGAAATCAATGTATTCTTCCATTGCTGGAGTACATTCTGTACCTTTAAACCAACTCACAGTGACAGCACAGATGTCTACATTCTCCAGAATGTGGAGAGCTTGTTGGATCTGTAGTTTCTTGTTAAGGCTCCAAGCATTGAGCAGTAACACTTTAAGCCTGCCTTTGAGGTTTTTTTTTTTGCTATGTTAATAGTTTTGTTATTTTGACATTACCTAAAAAAGCTCTAAGGGGTGGATAATATTTTAGCCAATATCTGAAAGCACAGTGGGGCAGGGGCAGACCATTCTTGGCAAAGCAATGCGGTTTGTCAACCATGTCCTCCCATGCTGATAGATATTGGATTCCCCTGGAATGACACCAGAAACTAAGCCAGTTATTAAAATCAATTATCTTCTGTTCACACTGTGGCATCAACCTTGGTGAACGTAGAATGGTGCTCAGAGCAGGGCACATACCTATCTGTAACACATATTCAAAGAGATCCATAATGGCTACCAACAAAGCAAACAGCTGATTTGCTACTTGGCACACAGTTATCCAGGTTTCTACATTTGAAATCACCCCCTTTATCAACAAATCTTATATAAAGGAGACCATCCTATAACATGAGCATTCTAGCCCATGATGACCCTACTCTGCTTATTGAAAGAAACAACCTTAAAAGTACAGACCATTTCTTCTCTACTCTGAAATCAACACTTTGGGAAGCCCTATAGGACCTCAAAAATTCTACCTCTTATTAAATGTCAGGTCTTAACTGTCCATTGCAAATGCCCCAGTATGGGATATGTCACATACCTCTAACAAACCTGCTATTTCTCTCTCTGCCACTCATCTACTTGCATCGGTATCCTCTCCCTGTGGCCTGCTTTTCCTCGTTGTTTTCCCTTCTTATTCTCCTCCTTCCACACTTCTCTCCTCATGTTCTATATTCCTTTCCCTAGTACTCTTTTGCCTTTATCCTCATGCATTCTGTCCATTTTTGTTAATAGGCCTCCACCATCACTGTATTCTTATTCGGTATGCCCCAGTTCAATCACTGCCATCTTCCTTAATTGAGGTACACTGATACTGTTGATTATGTTTGCTTCAGTTATAAATCAAATTAGTTGTTATAATGGTTGTCTTCTTTCTCACTGTTCACTGATTATCCTCCCTGTTTACATGCTTATATTTAAATTGTTTCTCACAGTTGTTATGGTATCTCTGCTGTATATTTCAGCATTATTATTGTTTTCCCTGAGTTGAGCCAGAAATCCATCCATAGTGATCAGTGCTCTGTCTCAGTAACAAAACACACACACACACACACAAAGTAGTGAGATGCTATTCTGGCTTTTGCAAGAGGAAAAAAATCATATGTCCAAGGTAAAAAGCAAATGTCTGTCTAGACAGTGACATAGTGCAGTTACACAAAACCAGTTTTACCAGTTCCTAACTACAATGTGTGAAAATGACCCAGCAAGAAAAGACAAAAAAATGTGTATACAGTATTGGCAAAACCCTATACTACAACAGGACAACAGGAAAGTCAATGATTTAATTATAGAAACCCAGCAGAGGAACGGTTGCTATGGCTATGCTGTTTATCGCTGGTCAGGGTAGAGTAAGTTAGAATGATTATGAGAAGGAGTGGACTGAACTTAGAAAGCATAACAGTAGCCAGAGTGGAACAATCCACCATGTACAAGTCTGTAGGAGTACAAAAAGGCAAGCTCAAAGGTAACAAAGTGGGATGCAGCAAGGGTGCTAAATAAGGGAAAATTCACATAATGGTTTAAGAAGGGGAGCAATGTAATTTTAGGCAAATAACAGTAAGGAGTAATGAAGAGAAAGACCTCACCAGGCTGATGGATGATTGAAGATGGAAGAGACATCACAGTAGACTGGGAAAAATATGACAGACTAGATGAATTGCTTTATTCATTCTTCATGAAGAAATTCAAGGGAAGAGTATAATCCTTGGAAGGGTAAGGTGATAAACACCAGGATACAGAGGTACATTTATGATGGTGCTGTGGCACACAGGGCTAAAGCCCTGTCTGTGATCCATATGAGACAGGTTCAATTTCAGGTATTTTGGCTAGTGAAGCTAACTAGAAAGGATGGAACTGAGTGACCAGTGCTCACCTGTCCACCTTTGCAGAAGGGTTGGCAGCTTGACACATAGTAAGATAGACACCTAGTCAAGACTGGGCATGAATACAAGTTGGAAGAGGGTGGAGAAGCCTGCCTACCAAAAAATCATATGAGCTGCATCTTGGGAATGCCTGCATGTGCCATTTTGCATTAGTGTTAGACGAAACACTGTGGGATTTACCAGGTGTTCAAGGCTGTTGCTGGAATGCTGGACTTAAGTTAAAGCAAGAAAACCCTGATGGTTACCTGCATCGAACTGCTGGTTTGGAGCTAAAGGATGATATCAGCAATGGGAAGAAAAAATACTAATAAAAGGATAGAAAGACAGGAGGTGAAGAGGGGATTGGCTGCTGTTAAGGATTATAAAGCATAAGGAGAAGTGGACAACCTGCCATGAGTCTTAGAAATCTGGCCACTGTGCTTGCAGATTTCTTGATAGATATTTTCAACAGATTATTGATTAGTACAAAAGTGCCTGCAGACCTGAGAATAAGACAGAAAGTGAGGTACCATTGCTCATTGGCAGTGTTTGCCATTATTTATTAGCCTAACAGTACTTACTGAGAAAATCATACAGAACACTGTAAGAGAAAGTTGCTTTATTGTACGATAATTATCTCCAGGACAGAAGCCAATCCTGATTCACTTTAGGATAATAATCTCCAGGACAACAGCCAATCCTGATTCACTTTAGGATAATAATCTCCAGGAGAGCAGCCAGTTCTGATTCACTTTTGTGACTGTGTTGTAGAAGAAAATGAAAGAGGAAGTGCCAGTTGATAAGGTCTACGTAAACTTCCTCAAGGCTTTTGACTTAATCTGTCACAGCCAATTGTTTGGCAAAATGGAGCGACTGACAATATGTAAAAGAATAAAGAAGTTAACTGCTGAAGGGTAGGTCAAGAGTTGTGATGACAGGGACAATGTCAACAAAAAGGACAGTAGCCGGTGCAGTACTGCAGGAATTAATACTGGGTCAAGTATTCATCAGTGTATTTATTTAACTCACTCAGGCCTATAATGCTATTTTTGGATAGTTCCAGTTTACACCCATAATTCCTTACTGCATCTAGACATTTCATTTTTTTGGGCAGGACGTCTTTAACTAAGCAACTTTTAAGAAATTAATAGGCAGTATTAGAAAGTGGAAAAAGTTATTAACAACATGCCACTAAAATTGTTAATCTAGGATATCCTTCAGTAGAGAAATTAATTAGTTATTTTGCCACTTATTATTTAAATTGTCATATTTCTGTTCATATTTTTATAACTGAGAGCTCATTTATATCAAAATATCCCCGAGATATTAATAGTTGTTTGTTAGTAATTATGAAAATAAATAATATTTCCATATGTACTTAATACTTCAAAAAGCCTGTGGCTTCTAAACTGTTGCATGTCATCAGGTGAAACCTTAGTTGTTCTTGAAGAAAGTTGTCTTTGATATTTGCACTGTATGTTGCATATCTTTAATTATATTTAGTGTTATTTATATTGCTTATTATACTGTTAAGCATATGTTTTCATATTTCTGTAAATGTTTCTATAAAACATGCACTTTTAGAGGAATCTCTTGTTGTCATGTGAAAGCTTATGTCTGGTTAACAAAAATGTTCTAATAATATATGTCTAGGTAGCAGTTTCCAAGTTATGACAATTTGTGAAAGTTTAACAAAAAAGTATAATTTGAGGTTTACATGCATTGTAATATATTATGGTATTTATGGAAATACTATGAATGAACTGACTATTATCACTGCAAAGAATAATTCTTATTGATAGCATTGCTATCTGTACAGTTCTAAAATCTTTTATTTGCAAAATGTATACATTTGTTTATATTATGTTTTGTAAGTTTGTTTTTCAGAAAATGCTCTGGAATGCAAGATGTGTGTAGACTGCAAGAGGTGTAACATTCTACACCACACAGGTGATAGTGAGCTAAGAAATATCACAAGAATGTGGTCAGCATCTTTATTAATAACACAAACCTAAGTGCAGAAGTATTAGATAGGGGACAAGTCTAAGGATATAAGGAAGACATTAGAGAGGTGAACCAAACAGACAGAAAAATGGCTACTGTGGTTCAAAGCAAAAGCAAAGTAGTGCACTTAGGCCACTACAACTCTTAATGTGAAGTATCACATGGGAAAGCTGAGCCAATGAAAAAAGAGCAGAAAAGAGCAGGAGTTGTTGCTCCCACCTGGACTGGACCACCAGGAATAGAGTGAGAGAGTGATGAAAGCAACAAACCAAATGCTGGAGCTGATCCAAAATGGAACCAATTCCAGTACCAAAGAAGTAAAGTCCCAAGAATACTGGAGGAAAGGTGGCATAATTCCACATCATAAAAGTGGAGCAAGGCATATAGTCAAAGCTACAGACCACTTAGTTTAACCTCTGTGGTTGGAAAAGTGATGGAATCACTTGCAAAGCAAAAAATGATTAAGTACTTAGAAGCTATGATGTATCAACAACAGTGGAGCTGATGGCAATAGTCTAGAAAAAAGCTCTGTTGTGCCGATCACACTTGGAATAGATGACCACCATAGAGTAAGACAGCTGCAGTGCAAGCGAACAAAATGCTGTGACATATAGTCAGGGGTGAGACTCAAGAATCAAAGAGGTAACACTTCTCTAGTATGCCAAGCCACTTTCTGAATGCTGTGTGAAGTTATGGAGGCCATACAAAGACAGGCATGAGTCTGTTTGCAGAAGTCAAGTGAAAAGTCATCAGAAAGCAGCAGGGGTTGGTGAGGAAAGGATGTGACCAGAAACTAGAGGATCTGCAGCTCTTTTCATTACAGACCATAGAAGAGAAAAGGGACTTTATATGAGTGCAAAAGATAATGTCAGGGAGATATACTAGTTTTTATAGATTCATATGTGTATACTAGGCTAAAAACCACTAGGGTCATTATATAAGCTTAGCCATGCAAACCAAATATGAACCATAAATTTGATTTACTGACTCCATCTGTCCATCAAAGACATAGGAACCAGACCAAAGGTGAATTTCTGATTACCCATCCATTGGTCCACATTCTGCTTAAATAGGAATAGGAAGGAACTCTGCTTCACATGGATGGCGAGCCTGTTCCACAGAATGGTAATTCTTTGAGAGACATCTCTGTCTGTCCAACATGTCCTATTTAGGTTGCAAGCAAAATTTAGGTCTTTTAATCTAGTAGTTTTGATGCTGTTTGTTTGCAGATTTGCAATAGGTTCATCAAAACAGGGTCCAGGAATACCTTGTATGTCAGGCAAAGATCATCTCTCAGAAGTCTGCACAATATTGAGAAAAGAGACAGGGCTTTGAGAGAATCAGTGTAGGACATTGTGTTTACTCCATGTATTCTTTTTGTAAAGAACCTTTGTGGACATTCATGTGTCTGATCAGGTACATACTGAAGGGGGCATTGTACTCTGTGATGGGTCTGATGAGGGCCAAGTACAATGGTATGATGACCTCTCTGGACCTAGATGCCATGCCCTTGCTTACTAGTTGAGCAATATAGTAGGATTTTCTTACTACCTTGGGCACATGTTGGTCAAAGGCTAGGTTATTATCTACATGAGTCCCCAGACCCTTGACTCGTGAATCAACTGTTAAGGGTATTTTATTGATAACTTAGATAATCGGGGTGGCAGACTTCCCAAACGGTACTATAATGCATTTCTGGGTATTGAATTTTAAGCCATATCTTTGGCAACAAGTGTTTGCTCTATTAGACCTTCCTGAAGACTGTTCTCAGCTTGGGGGGAGTCAATGACTGATCCCAGTTTGCAATCATCTGACAACCTTGATTAGCCAAATGGTCTGACATCCAAGAAGTAGATACCAAACAGGAATGGGCCCAGCACAGAGCCCTAGGGGGCTCTACTGGTGACTGACCTCTTTGTGGAAGTGGCCTCACTGATTCTAACCTCCTGGATCCAGTCAGTGAGCCAGCTAGTTATCCAGCATGTTATAAAGGGGTTTATACCTAGTTCCCCAAGTTTACTGATAATGCCCAAGTGGGATATTGCATCACATGCTTTAGCTATATCTAGCTAGGCAGTATGCAACATTTCCCCCCCTCATCCATTGCCCTAGTGACCTTTTCAAAGAGGTACACCAGATTCATTAAGCATGTTCTTCCTTTGACAAAGCCAAAAGGTGATGAATTCAGTGTCTGGAGTTCTCCTATGCCCTTGCTGATAATGTCCATGATAATTATTTCATTAGCTTTGCAAATAAGACTAGTCAGACTAATGGGTCAGTAGTTTCCAGGATCTGTTGAAGGTTCTCCTTTATCAAGGTAGATGACTGTTGCAGTCCTCCATTCATGTTGCACAAAAACTATAGTTAAATAGTGACTCCAGAGGTTCTGTTAAGACATATTTAGACTATTCAGGAGGTACTACCACCTGAGGAATAATAAGCAGAAATTTGGTGGGGGGACATAGACATTGTTGAAAATAACAAGCATTGAATAATGCTAAATCAGAGAAGGGGTTTTACTTTTAGTAAATTATTCCAAAAGCCATCCAACTCAGGCATTGTTTGAAATAAGGCACAATATTTATTTCAGACAGAAAAGTAAAATGTAAGAGTTAGAGACCTAGTTGTTTTCGTATGAAATTAGCTGAAAGGAAATTTAAATATAAAGTTGTCTATCTGTTTGAGATCATGTAGGCCACACAGGAACAATATTCAGAATTATGTTAACTATTGGCATGTACCTTAGTGGTAAGGTATTTTCTGCACAGATTTGTCTGAGACTTTTTGAAATAAAACACTTTCAAAGTTACTAACTGTAGAAAAACAGTAGAGATAACACAATTACTTATGAAGATTCTTGGAGTGTCAACAACTAAGAAGACCATTGCCATGCTGTCTGCTAATCTAGCATCCTGGAAGTGCAAAGTTCAGTGTCTTAACACGCTGGGTAATTTTAATAAGTATTGTTAGGAAAAGCTTTGATAAATAATTTTTAAAAAAGAGAGTGAGAATTTTAAGTGTTACTTTACACTCAACTTAGGCTGTTGTATCAATCAATTCCTTTGTGCATCAAGTGTGCTTGCCAATGATTCTGTTGTTTATTACTATCAGACTTCCTTCCCCCACTCATGACTGTAAGTCTCTTTTGTTATATCTTAGCTCACAGTCTTTACATGTAAATGTTACAGCTTTCATGATTTCATTATCTAAGCTGTAACAAGAAAATTACTTTTTAATAACAGACGTTTCATGTATTATAATGCACCTGATATTTTTAATAACAATATCAAAACAGCATCCTAGTTAAGACCCTGTAGATTATTGCTTGTGTAATCTAGTAAAAGAAATGCCTTCAAACTGTCTAGTTCTAAAATATTAATTTGCTTGTTGCATAATATACTGTAGATTTATAGTACATGTCAGAGTATTACCTTGAGACTTCACTGTTGAAAAAAACACTGAAGATAAAGTTTTAGTTATTTATTTATTTTTTATATAAAGATGACCAGGGTAAGAATCATGCGGTGCACATTATTTTCATATTAAATCAGATTTTTGTTAATACAGCATTTATAACACTTCAAAGATCCGATATATTTATAACATACATTATGTATAAATGTGCAATAATTCAATCATATCCATCACACTATATTATTAATTACTGGTCATGAAATTATATGAACATTTAGCACTAGTGCATGTATTATACAGACTTGGGAACAATGACTCATATCCATTGATAGCATGTTATATATATTCAATGAAGTTTTATTATTTCAATATAAAGTGTTATAAACATGAAGTTTAATAGCTGTCAGTAATCATAAGGAGTTTCCAGCAGTGAGATTTGTCAGTTATTATTGGATATTATGTGCTACAAGTTGTCTATAATGTGGACTACCAGAAAGCCTAAGAAGACAGAATTAATGTGTGGTCTATGCTATACCTTTCCTGTTTATGGTACCTAACTAAACTTGCATGATTGGAAGAAAGGCCATTTATGGAGAGATGGTAGTTTCACAGATGCAGACAGGGGTCAGCAGGATTGATGAAAACCTAACCGCTGGGCAGATTTGTTTTGGTATGTAGGAAAGTAAAGTAGTATAAAATGGGTTAAATACTATCATTGTGGTGTAGCCGTATGGCTGATCAACTTTTGTGGAGGGCTTGTTGTGGAACTAGAGACAGACTTAGGAATCTGTAGCAGAAACAGAAATGACTGAAGTGGAAATTAAAGATAAGGTGGAGGCAGTCAATTGCCATCTAGAAGGGTATGGCCAGACTTCGTATAAGTCAAAACGTTACTTTAATGGCTAAAATGTTAAGGGGAGGCTAGTGGTATCAACAGCACTGTGAAAAAAGATGTGGAAAAGATAGCAGGCCAACTTGTTGGGTAATGCAAGGAGAGAGGACGATAGAGTGAAGTTGAGTAGGGAAGAATCAGATTAAATTTCTTCAGATATTGGGTAAACAGGTGATGCTCTGAGAGAAGGGAGAAAATAGGGCAGACAAACCTAGATTAGTCAGTAGGTATAACAACAAAAAGAAGGAAGTAACACAAGGAACTGTGTCTGAAGTAAAAGAGAGAAAGATGGTCTGTGTAAAGAAACGACAGTAAGGGAGAAAAGGAGCTACTGAGAGAAGAGAAGCTGGAAGCAGGAGAACAAATGGATATGAACTGAGGCTTTAGATAACAAGTGGTGCTGAGATTGCTACATGTCTCTTGGAGAGGAACTGGAGTGAGGTTGATCCTGGGAATCTCCCTTTTCAGAGGCTTCAAATGTAATTCTGTCTGGCAGCTAAAAACTACAAATGAGCTTAGTCCTGTAGTCTTGGTTTTGATTTCCTCAATCATCATCATCATCATCATCATCAACGCCCTTTTTCCAATTTTATACATGGGGTCGGGGTATGTTGTGTCAACTATCACCATCTTTTTCTGTATCTTTAATGCCACTGTCCTACCTTCTTTGACACTCATGCCTGACTGTTTTAGTTCTTCTCTCACACAGTCCCTCCACCTCTTTGCTCTTGTTTCCTCCTGCCTTCTTCCAGTCTGTCCCAAATCTTCTTCACCAGATTGTCTTCTTGACCTTTCTGCAGTTGGAGCTACTTTGACTTCTGCGCTTATGTCCTCATTTCCTTGTCTGTCCCACAGCGTCCATCCTACCTGCACTGTCAGATACTTCATCACCATCACCTCTAGTTTCTTCAATTGCTTTGCCTTTACTTCCCATGTTTTTGCACTATACAGTAGTACTGGTCGCACCAATATTTTATGCATTTTACTTTTCAGTTTCTTCTGCATTCTTCTGTCATACTCTACCTTGACACTCTGTGCCATTTGGCTGCAGCCTCTCTGATTCTAACTTTGACCTCATCGTTCAAACTTCCCTTCTCCTCAATGACCCCTCCGAGATACTTGAAGCTATTAACCTGTTCCAGTATTTTCCCATTAGTGTCAATTCTCAGATTCTTCTGATTTCCCCTATTTGTTGCCCTTACAACTGTTTCATCTGTATTCAGTTTCATCCCATGTGCCTTCAGTTTTGCATTCCATTCCCCTATCCTTTGCTAAAGTTCATGCTCAGAGTCTGCCTGTAATGCCACATTGTCTGCATACAGTACCTTTGTTGATCTGTCCCCCTCCAATCTGTTTGCTAATGTAGTCTATCACCAGTATGGACAGCAGTAGGCTCAGAGATAAACCCTGATGCACACCCACTTTTGCTGGGAATGCCTTTGTGACACTGACCACTGTTTGTACTTGAGTAATTGGGTCTTTGTATATAGTCTACATTAATTATAATAATGTTTCTGGGACTTTAAACCACTGCAGGACTGCCCAAATCAACTTTCTTGGAACACTGTCATATTCTCCAAGTATACGAATACCCAGTTGGACTATTTCCTCATCTCTCAAGTACTCACTGCAAATATCAAGTCAGTTGTGCTGCATCCTGATCTGAATCCAGACTGCTCATCTCCCATCTTGTTTTATACTACAGAGTAGTATTCATCATCAATCATCCTCTCCAGAACTTTCATACAGTGTGATGGAAGTTTGATGCCTCTGTACTGCCACAGTTGTGAATGTCCCCTTTGTTCTTGAACAGTTGCATTAGTATGCCTATTCTTTAGTCATGTGGGAAACTTCTTTCTCTCCATACTGCTACAAGTGCCCCAGGAGCTGTTTCTTCCCTGTCTCACCCAACATCTTTATCACATCACCTGTGACCTCATCTGAGCCTGCTGCTTTCCCTGACTACAACTTCCTCAGTGCTCTTCTTACTCCTTCTATGGTGGGCTCCTCCTCTGCTTTCATTATAGCCTTTGTCCAGGGCAGCAGTTTCTTCATTCAGAAACTGCTGGAAGTACTCAATACATCTGCCTTTGATGTCCTATGGCCTGGTAATCAGGTTGCGGCTGACATCCCTTATTAAGGGCTTCTGAATATCTTCTTTATCTTTCTGTCTTTGTCTTGCAACCTGATATAGTTTATTTGTGCCACCTACTGAGTCACTTTCCAAAACTGGTAGTGTGCCTCTTTTGCCTTGTTCTTTGCTATTGCACCTCCTCTCTTAGACTCCTTGTAAGCCAACAAGTATTCCTTTCTAGACATTCTAGTCTGGTCCATCCTTTCTGTCTTGCACTTCTTCCTGCACTCCTTCTTTCTTTTGGTGACCTCCTGGACTTCTGCTTTCCACAACCAGATTTCCTTATGTACCTTACTTTCATACCTTTCTTGACCACACATTTGTTCTGTAGTCCACACACATGCTGATATGAGATGTTGCTGTTCTTCTTCATCTTCAACTTCACCTATTTCCTCTTCTTTTTGATGTGCTAGAGCCCTGAGTAATTCCTTAAACTGTTGTGCTTTCTCTCCAGTCATTTTCCAGGTCTTCAGTCTGGTCTCTGTTGATCTTAGTGCCTTCTCTGATGAATGCTTGCTGCTGATAGTGGCATCCAGTGGTATATGCTGTGGGCTGACTGTTTCACTGGGGATGACTTTACAATCACTGATTATACCCCACTTCCCTTTCCTTACTAGGAGGAGGTCTACCTGTGTTGCATGTTGGCCATGTGATCTTGTGAATGTCTGTCTTGCTGAACCATGTGTTGGTCACCATCAAGCCACTTGCCAGACAGAAGTCTAGAATGTTGTCTCTGTCTTTATTCTTGTTGCCTCGCTCATATGGACCTAGGCAGTCCTCATATCTTGCTCTGTCTGTCCCCGATATATGCATTCAGGTCACCCATCATCAATACCATTTCATGTTTTCCTGCCTTGTGTAGTAGGCCCTGGAGCTGCCTTCTGAATGCACTCTTTTCCTCAGTATCACAAGCCTGCTGTGAGGCATAGGGTGAGATTATGAATACTGCCCTATCATTACGCTGGAATCTGATCACCATGAGTCTCATACTAATTCCTGTGAAATCCGTCACTGTCTTCTGAAGCCTGTCCTTCACCGTAATTCCCACTCCATTTCTATCCTGTTCTCCTGCTAGAATCTGGATCCATAGCCAAGTGGCTTTGCTGCTCTGCCCTTCCATCTTGTCTCCTGGATACATGGATGACAAGATTTCCAAGCTGCATTCTGTCAGTGCACCTACAACTGAGTGTAGCAATTATTAGTTCATTTTTGGTAAGTTGAATGCTTTTTGCATCCAGCTTTCACTCAACAGAGCTATCCAAGGTAACCCAAGCTGTGCAACTGGACACTGGCTGGCTAGAGGCTTATTTTTCACAAGGATGCTGGGCTTCAGGGCAGGAACACTCTCCTCCCGCTATTAACATGAGTCCCTGGCATAGGTCAAAGTAGGCCAGGTACTTATCAACAGAAAATACCCATGCTCATTTGGCGACATTAGTCAACATGACTGAATCACCAAGAGCCATATTTTTACACCACCAAGTGACTATCTTCTCAATATTATCTTGCAAACTGTGTGGATCTGTGCAAGTCACTCACATACCAAGTACTCTAATGTTTCCACTAAAAAAAGGTTATTTAGCTAACTTGCATCCCCAATGAAAGATTGACTTCCACATGTCTATAAATTGTTTCACCTATCATAAACAACTGAAAATCCAATTCACCAGCATATCACAATACAGAATCCCCTAGCATATGTCAGTACACAGTGCTTTTGCAGGGAACATGTGGGTCTTTGCCCCCATATTCCAATATTTAAATATAATAATTTATTTGTCACCCAATCATGGGGAAATGAGTTACACCCTACAAGGGCAAAGACACTGCCTGCACTGACTGTGACCTTGCAGAATAAGTCCCAAAGTGGCAGACATAATGAGCATAGTATAACACCAGAGAATCAGAGTCAGGGACATAAGGACTGACTAATGGAATGTTAACCAATGGTAGGTAAAACATATGGTTTACCTGGATAGCGCATGGATAAACATAGTCATTGTAGAATATGGCCAGGTACAGTAGCTGGTCTGATATTGATAAAAGCTGTATCAGTCTTCACAATGTCAGTTAGAAGGGAGAGACAGATATCACAAGTATCTGCTTACAAGAGTATAAATGCCCTGGCTAGGGAAAAATGCATTGACCAAGACTTTAGATCTGGGGGACATATGCTAGGGGGATGGGAAGTCAGTAACTTATTATCTCTATATGACAGTAGACCAGGAAGGACACATTATAATGGCTGACTCAAAAGCTGGTGAGTGTCAGAGATTCAGACAAAGAGGGATCTGGATGCTCATACCACACAGGGTGAAAGTATGCATGTGAACGAATACTTGCATTTGTAAGAGAAGGCTAAATGGTAAAGTATAGCAGATTATGGCTACAAGAATGACATTAAACTGAAGATAGTAAAATGGAAAAAGAGCATATAGTATTTTAAGTTAGCCTGATCTGTAAACAACAAATACAATATATGCAGTTTTGCATTTTAAAGCTGCAATACTTTAAAAAGCATTTCAGGGGTACTGAATTGCATATGCTTTATGGTTATAGATACTCGTTCTCCTGTATGGATAATTTAGGCTTTGATATTCACAGTAACTCCTGGATTGCTGGCTGAGAAAATTCAGATAGCTAATTAGATATATTCTGCTAAATGTATAATTTAGCATAATATTATTGGTTAGATTTTTATGGATCCTGAGAATCCCAAATAAAGCTCCTATCATTTTTTTACAAACAAAAAAGTACATGTATCTATATTAATTCTTCCCAACAGTTAAAAATCAGATAATGTATTGTCTATATTAAGATACATCCCATTCAGTTCATTAATAGAAACCTTCCTCACTTTTGGAGGAAGTATTGAACCCCCGTCCCCATGCAGACCTATTGTTTCTCCTCTAGGATATAGAACTGTGCTACTAGCTATGTTCACTGATTTTAAACTGTTGTATGTGACATTAAATCCTGTGTTAGAGACTTATAGCCTTTTTCATCCAAACTGTCTAGAGCTAATGTTATGTTTAATGATTGTCTTTTTGTCACTATATATACTCGGTATGTTTATGCTTCCATCCCACAAGACATTGGTGTGGAACATACAAGAGAATATTTAAGTCAGAACAAAACCTTATCAAATAGCGATACTGTACTGCAACCTAATATTGAATATTGTGCATCTTTGTATGTTCAGCACTGCACAAATGACAAAGAAAGAGTTCAAAAATTCTTCACAAATCAAATACCTAAATGAGGAATTTGAGTTATAGGAATTGGTGGGAAACTCTGTTACATTTTACTGTAAACTGTATATTAGTGAGAGATGACATTATTTTAATATTTAAATGCTTGAGTAATGAAATATTTACTACTACTTTGGGTATTAAATTAAAAAAATCATCCTTTTGAGACAAGGAGTAACCTAATGTTTGTGCAAAACAGGGCTCACTAACTGGACGGGAGGTTAGAGAGTATGAGGTGACTCTGGTAGACAGCAAACATTTTGAAGGCCTATAATGGGCTCAGAGTTTGTATAAAGTACAATGAACAGTTTTTCACTGTTTATAGGAAAGAAGGGATGGCTTTTAGACAAGATTTACTTTGATTCATATTTTGTTGTTTTACCTTTTTTTTACAGCATGCTGTTAGAAAGGGATATGTTTTATATAGGCAAACTCTAACCTTCCCAAGGGGCCTAGTCAGCTATAATTTCACACAGATTGCAGAATGTACAATCCAGAGTTTATCTAAACAATCCTGTCTTGGATTGTGATTTTGATCATTACTGTTAAAAAAAGGTGTGACTGCAAGCAATAGAGATTCCAGCTTTTTTGTGACTTTCCCAACATGTACAGTCAGAGCAACAACTTTACTGTAGATAATTTAATAGTTGCACATTGGGTGTGTCATTTTTGTCACAGAAGTAGATTTAAATTATTTTTGAATTCTGTGGTGACTAATTTTAATTATTCTTTTCTTTTAGAATTCTTTATTCATTTGCAGCTGAATGTGGTTTCATTAATGACTTGCTAAAGCACAAATATCTTGTACAGTATACTAAATGCTATATATATTTAAAGGTAATAACCTGATAACACTGAAGATCTGGGTTCCTCATGTCAGAAGTTGGATAATTTGCTTATAGTAAATCTAAACTTGCTGATGATGATTGAACTTATGCAACTGGCACAGCCTGGAGAACTGTTGTTACATATGTTAATGACTGGACTGATGAGATAACTAAGATTAGGCAAACTGCAAATAAAACACATTTAGAAAAGGAAGTATCTATTGTCTGCAAAGATCACTCAACTCTTATTGAACAAAATTATACCACTGACTTCTTCAGAATTCTGGATAAAAATATTCGGCAATCTGAGGATTCACTGTATAGAAGAAAATAAAGAAGTTCACAACAAATAACAAGGATGGAAAAGAAACTGATAAAGGCCTGCAAAGCAACGAGAATACATACTAAAAAGAACACTGTTTTGTTGTGTAACGCACAGTTACATGGAATAATAACATTTTTCTATCAGAAAACTTTCAGTCTACAGAAAAAAATCATTTTTCCAAAAGAGAAGGTAAAAAAAATAGGTATGGGGCAGCTGAAAAGAAAGAAATCAAAATTGAATGCAGAAAGACTGAAGAATGTTACTGTAATAAAAAAGAAGAAAAACATACATTGATAACATGGCTCAAGCTGTGGATGTTCAAAGCCAGCTGGATGACAACTGTATGCTTGCAAGTGTAATAAGCAATGAAAATATTGGGATTAACAAGACTAATGGTGATGAAGGTCATTCATTTGCGACAATTGATAGAGCAGATATTACTGAATTAGAAATTGAAGATTCTTCAGATCTTGTCACAAAAGATATTCTTGTGCTTGGAGATTGAATTATTAGATGACCTGATACTTTTGCAGAGACAATAATGAATAACTGAATGTCGTTATACTAGCCAGGAGCAAAAATAGAATATGTGAGACAGGCCTTCAAATGCATTGATGTATGCAAGTAAAAATTTGTTTTTATTCATGTCTGTACAATTGATCTCAATTTGCAAAGATTCTTTGACTAATAGTAGGGAACTTAGATACTATAGCTTGTACAGGTTTTGGGATGTATTTTTCAAAATCACATATAGAAAGGAGAGTCAGGTCACCATGAATAAAAATATTTTTGGGGTAATTGCCTACATGAAAAAAATGTCCCTTTTTAAAAATGGAAATGTATAGAGCATCCAAGCCTTTTGGGCACATGTTTTCAGACAGGATAGCGTGCACTTGTCAAGATCAGGAAAGAAAGTTTTTGCAGCAGATATTTTACAATATTTGACAAACACAAGGCAGGATTTTTGCCAGATCAAAAATGTAACAGTTCACAGAAATCAAAATTTGATGAATCTCTGATGTTGTTAATTTTAGAACCATTAATAATAACATTTTTTATTGGAAAATTAGCTGTTTCCACAAGATTGATGTTCTTATTGTTTGTGAAAAATGGTTAAAAAGAATGACTGGAAACCAGTTCTATCAGGGTATAAATATTTCTACTGTAACAGATATCTAACAAAATTCATGTGGAGTTATTATAATAGGGAATAAAGATAGTTATGTGACCTGTGATTATTACATGTTCAATGATAACACCAATACTAACTGTGACAATAAAGACAACCCTGGAACATATAATAATTGCTGAAGTGTATAGGCAGCCAAAGTCAATTGCTAATGACCTAGAGGAATGTATACATTTCTTGCATGAAACACAGGAGGGAAGAATAATAGTGGCTGGGGACTTAATTTACTAGACACAAAATGGAACAATATTGTTTCAGCAGCATTAGTAAAGAAATTATTCACAATGTATGTTCAGGATAAACAATTGCTTCAGATTGTAAAAAAAAAAAAGCCTACCAGGGAACAGAACATACTAGACATAGTTTGTGTTCCTAAAGAAATTACTGTTGCTTCATGTCAACTTTTACCACCGTTGATGTGCATTGATCATGGTGTTATAAAGGTTAACTTTTTGCTAGATAATTCTGCCAAATTGAAATCTAAAACAGTGCACAAAAGATTAGTAACAGACAATATGGAAACAAAACTGTCACTATGTAAAACTAATTGGAGTGATATGTTCAGTGGAAAAATTGCAGAAGTTGTGGGAAATTTTGAAAGAGAAATTATTTGAATGCAAAAAATAAAAAAAATGTATAACATCCAGATCTAGGCACACAATGTCAGGAGGATATATAATTTCATAAGAACAAGATACTTTTTTAAGGTGAGCAACAAAAAAATATAACAAATGGAAAGGAAGTCAAGCTACAACTTTAAAAACTGAAATAAAGAAGTTGGACAGACAAATTAAACAGTGTGAGAAAAGATCAAACATTTTTTGAAGAAAATGTATATAAAAATATTGAACATAATAGGAAAACATTTTATAGATATATAAGATACGGAAGGAGTAAATAAATGCAAATTGATAAACTGTAGATTCTAAAATGCATTCTTAGACACAGCAGATTATAAATATATTTACAAAATTTTATGCAAAGCAATTTGGCTCTATAAATGGGGTGATAAATTGCCCTAGTGACATCCGGGTAACCTCAGATTCTGAAATCAAATTAGATTATGTTGAAAAAGAACTATGCACACTGGATCCAAACAAATCACAAGGAGGAAATGGAATTAGTAATAATGGCCAGAGGACACTTTAACAAGAACTTAAAATACCATTATATTTGTTATGTACTAGGCCATATAAATATGGGGAGATTCCTCAAGATTGGAGACATGCACTTGTTAAATCTGTCTTTAAGGGAAAGGGGAGTAGGACAAACTCAGACTCATGCAGACCCTTACGTTTACTTTCATGCTGTGGAAAAATAATGGAGATGGTAATGTTGGATAAGTTATTGTCAGAATTGGAAAGGATGAGACTTGAAACCATGTCTCAGCATGCATATGTTGAAAATAGATCTATTACCACCTGTAACATGATATTCTATAACAACAGCTGTGAATGTAAAATTGTGCCATGATGTAATTTATATAGGTTAAACTTAAAATTAAAATTAAACTATATACTATATAAATTAAACTTAAAATTAAAATTTATATAGATTAAACTTCAGTTGATAGGGTCATACATAAAACACATATCAATAAATTAAAACAACTAGGTATTGATGTAGTCTTAAAAAGATGGATAGCTGCATAGTTTACAAATAGGGCATGGCAATTATCACATAGCAACCAGATCTAATCTAATCAGGTCTAATTTGAGGTTACAGTCAGGGCGTCCCACAAGGCCCTGCTGTAGGCTCACACTTGTTTAGATTGTATCTTTCAGATTGATCTTTTTCATCTAAGTTGTTCTACAGTATGTCTACAGATGACTTTAAATTGAGTAAACTGGTTATGTGTGTTACAGATAGGGCATGTCTGCAAAAGAACTTGATTAAACTGACTGGGCACAGGAGAATAATATGCTGATAAATACATCAAAGACTAAGCATAGTGGCATAGTGAGATTTTGGATACATAAACTGAAAGGTGAATATTTAATCCAGCACACAATTATTGAAAGTGTAGATTCACTTAAAGACCTGGATACATGTGCAGATCCAGCTTTGAGTTTTTCTAATCATATAAACCAATTTGTTAATGATAGTTATAGAACTATGGGCTGTATAAAAAGATTTATAAATTCTAGGAAATCACAAATGATGAAGTCATTGTTTCTTAGTTACATTAGACCCAAACCTGAGTATGGAATAACAATATGGAAACCTTATAAGAAAACAAGCATGCGTAAACTGGAAAGAGTAAGTGGAAATATACCAAGGGCATCCATGGTTGTGAAAATTTAAGATATAATGAAAAATTAAAACATCTGAACTTGTACAGTGTCTCTTATAGATATCTAAGAGGAGCTCTTATTCAGGTATAGAGGGCATTTATAGACAACTACCTCTGGGAATGTTTGACATTTTCAAAAAGTAGTAGAGAATCATCAGACAACCTATGTAGAAGATTCTATGGGAATGAGAGGCAAACTAATTGGTTCTCTGAAACAGTAGCTGATGCATAGAACAGAGTACCAAATTACATTAAACCAAGCACTAGTTTAGATATTTTTATGAACAGCCAGGACACTTGTTATAGGAACAACTGTTTTGTTGTATTGGTAGATTAGAAGGGTATTAATGCCTGTGCTAGAAATATTTGTATGTGTGTATGTATGTATACAAACCCTAACTCTTCTCATCACCCTCTTCTTGATCTTATCATTACCAATATTTGTAATTTTTTTCTCAAATTTGCATTCACCCCCCTCTGTCACTTACCATTGTCCATTCATCTTCAATATCTTTCACCACATAAACAAATTCCCTTCCTCCTTCATGTCATTCCAGAACAAATCCCAGTCCAGTATTTTCAAACTAAAGCCAATTCTGTCCTCATTAGACTTGGTCTCCTTTTCTTTTTTCTACTGAGCCTAACTACTGCAAATTCTCTTCAAACAAATTCTCACTAATCTGCAGGACTCACTCTTCCCTAAAATCACATGACTCTATAAATCCAAAAAAAAAATGTCTCATATAGGAACTCAAATTCCTCCTTAGTTTCAGGGACAATGCCTGGCATAGTTGGGAAAATAACCCATTCTCTACCTCCAGGCAATGTATACTAGGCTAAGAAATCTAGCTATCAAGTAATCAGATGACATAAAAGTCACATTATAAAAATACATCATTCCTTCTCAACTCATCTAAAAAATTCTAGGCAGAAGTCAGTAGCTTGATTGGCCATACTAATCCTCCTAACACCCACTGTTCCTCATCTCACCTCACAGCTGCTGATTTCAGCCTTCACTTCTGCACACTTTCCATCTCTGATTCCATTAATAACTCCTCCTCTCCTCTAACTTCTCTCCGCCCCCATATATTCCTACTATCCATTTCAAACCAATCAAAGCTAAACCAGTACCACTACTTGAAAAACTAAAACTAACTCACCTGCTGATGCTGACAATCTTCTCCCAGGGTTCTTATTCCTATGTAAGGACTTCCTCCTTTTATTCACATTTATAATCTCTGATTAAGTCAAAACATCATATCTGATTTCTGGAAAACAGCCTTTTTTAAACTCCTCCCCAAAAAACTAACCCATCTCATACCTCTGACTTCCATTCCATCTCTACACTTATCATACTAGGTTGTTGTTGTATCTTTTGACTTTGTCCTGGTTAGGGGTTGTCACAGAGGAACTCCGGTCCGCTAATGATTGGCAGTAGATTTTTACGTACCGACTTGCCAGGCCTGATGCACAACCTTCAATGAAGGTATGCTCATTCACACATGTCTCCACACAGAAGACGCTTTAGCTGAGAATCGAACAGGACAACGTCTTACTGTGAGGTTCACATCCACTAAAGCACGGTCTTGAAAAAATAGCCAAGCTAGGTCCTGCGCCCACTGTCGTCTCCGTTGGAATAAACACAAAAATAGTAGCAAGCTGTTCAGCACAATCAAACTGGTTTAATCCATAGGTAAAATAACAGCATGTACATAAGTGAAGACACAACTTAGCGCTTTCTCCCTACTAATAAGGGCATCATCAGAGTTGTGTATAAAAAATGCAATGAAGATTAAATAACATCATTAAAAACACACCCTCCTTGATTACACCAATCAAAATCATACCTTTAAACAGTATCAACCATTTAAAGTTCCAGTGTACTTGTTTTAAAAGAATGCATAATTATTACAGAAAATGTTGTAACCTTTTACAGAAACACATCCTGTCAATGATATATTACTCAACAGTAATGCTGGGAAAAATAAAAATAAAAATGAAAAATAGAAAAATAAAAAGTAAAATATAATAAATACTAACACACAACTAAAAAAAAAAAAAAAAAACTAAATAAGTAGTAAAACTACTCTACATCACTGAAATATGTTTACATAATGTGAATAATGTAAGTGTATACTAACAGCATGTTTGTAGCACCCATCCTGCAAACAATAGTACATAATACTTAATACTTAGTACTAGTGCCACAGGACAATACGCTGTGTGTTCTTATTTATATTACCAAAGCCCTGTATTTCAATAGACTAGCCAATGAAACATGTTCATTAATACCTGGTGGTCTCGAGGCATTGAGCCTGAGTTGCCAAATAACCTCCTTTACTTCCAGTAATATGTTTTCATCACCCCCGTTGTCTCTATAGGGAATCCTGTCAATAATGAAAAACAAAAATCTCTTAAAATCGTTACATCTTATGCTATGTGTATATAATGCACTTGTTGTTTTCTTGTTTTAATATCCCTAACATGTTCTAAAATTCTCAGTCTCAATTTTCTAATGGTTTTACCCACGTAGAACGTGTTACAGGATAAACATGTGGCCAGATACACCACCATCTTGGTGTTACAATTGACATGCCCTGGACTAGCTATGGTTTTATTGTAATTATGTACTGAGACATAAGGCCCATTGTTGATGTACTTACACGTACTACAAAACCACATTTATTCATCATGCAATGTTTATGTGAAACTTGTAGGTTAGTACTTTCCATAAGCTGTTTTAAATTCCTACCCCTACTAAATGTGAAAGAAGGCAAGACTCCAATAGTACTAGTGATATCCGTTGGAAGAGACCCTATCCAAATATCCTGAACAATATGCATAATGTTATAACTATCCTCATTAAATGGCAAAATCATAGATTGACCTGGTCTATTGGCTACCTCTTTCTTGTTCTCAACAGTCAACCCTGCTATTAATATTGGTTTGTATATCGTCTGTCTCTTGACTGTAATTTCTTCTTTGATACTAACCAAGATATCATAAGGGTAACCTCTTTCTTGAAACATGTCAATCAGTTTATCTATCTCACTTTCATATATATTGTTGTCACTAATTAACCTGGATAGTCTTACCATCTGTCCTTTAATGATGTTCTTTTTTTGAAAGTAGGGGTGACAACTTTCAAAATGAAGAAAGGAATTTGAGTATGTTTTTTTACGAAAAATACTAGAATTAAGTTTGTTGTTTACCCTATCCTTTATTAGCATAATGTCAAGAAATTCACATTTGTCATGCTGCACATTATACGTAAACTTAAGAAAAGATGTACTTTTATTTAAAGATTCGACAAAGTGGGCTATATCCTCCTCTTTACCTCTCCAAAATATTAAAATGTCGTCCAAAAAGCGTACATATAACGCTATGTCTTTATGAAATTCGGAAGACATCACATGTTCATTTTCCCAATCTATTAAAACCAGGTTGGCATATAATGGGGCACATTTTGCCCCCATTGCCACACCTGTGTTTTGCTTAAAATAATCCCCTTCAAAACTAACGTAGTTGTTATTCAAAACTATTTCAATTAGATCAACTAATAAATTTTGTTTCACTATGTGATGTGTAGATAATTTGTGTAAACTGTTTCTGAACATTTGTAACCCTAAGTCATTAGGGATAACAGTAAATAAATTTACTACGTCAATGGTTAGAAAAATATAATTTTCGTCCCATGCAGTATTCCTAATAATGTCCAAACAATGCCAAGAATCCTTTAACACTTGTGCAGCTCTTTCATATATGTTTTTACAATGAAAATCAACATATGCTGCCAGTGTCTCTGTCTTTGATCTTTTGGCTGAAACTATCGGACGGAAGGGGGGGGGTTTTGACAGATTTATGTATTTTTGGTATCCCAAATATAGATGGAATAACAGGGGAATTCACCACAAGGAAATCATGTTCATCCTTGTCTAGAATACCTTCCAAAAACCATTCATAGATCTGCCAGTCTATTTTTGTATATGCTTTATACACATCATACCTAGAAACTCTAAGATATGTAGATGTGTCATTAAGCAGTTCTAACATACTACTAGTATAATCTGTGGTGTTCATAATCACTACCCCCCCTCCTTTGTCCGGCTTCATAACTCTATACACATTGGTAGAAGTAAGTTCCTGTAAACAAAACCTTTCACCCTGTGTAAGGTTGTCTTTGTACTTATAATTAAACTTGAAATGTCTTCTCAAAAATGTTTCACAAATTTGTTCAAAAATGTGAATATTAACATTAGATGGGGGGATAAAGGTACTTTTCCTTTTCAGTTTAGGTGTGTATAACAATGTTAAACAATTCTGCTTAGCAAAATACATTTTCAAATTTAGTTCTCTCACGTACAATTTCAGTGAAATCAAAATTTTAACCAAGTCATGCTTAAAACAAGGAACAAAAGAAAACCCTTTAGCAAACAAGTTGGTAAAATCATCATTAAAAGTCTAACTTATGTTGCATAGTCACATTGTGTGGAAAGGTTACAAACAATATTATTGGAGCACCCAATTGATACATTACAGGTTTTTCCTCCTAGAGAAGTTTGTCTTGACAACATTGATACAGTAATGAATGTAGAAGCATCTAGTTGTGAAAACACAAGTTATGATCGAGTGCTAACGTGTAATGTTATTAAAAAGGGTAGTTTTTGTATTTACAACTTTAGCGACAAGACTTTTAATGATGATTTTACCAACTTGTTTGCTAAAGGGTTTTCTTTTGTTCCTTGTTTTAAGCATGACTTGGTTAAAATTTTGATTTCACTGAAATTGTACGTGAGAGAACTAAATTTGAAAATGTATTTTGCTAAGCAGAATTGTTTAACATTGTTATACACACCTAAACTGAAAAGGAAAAGTACCTTTATCCCCCCATCTAATGTTAATATTCACATTTTTGAACAAATTTGTGAAACATTTTTGAGAAGACATTTCAAGTTTAATTATAAGTACAAAGACAACCTTACACAGGGTGAAAGGTTTTGTTTACAGGAACTTACTTCTACCAATGTGTATAGAGTTATGAAGCCGGACAAAGGAGGGGGGGTAGTGATTATGAACACCACAGATTATACTAGTAGTATGTTAGAACAGCTTAATGACACATCTACATATCTTAGAGTTTCTAGGTATGATGTGTATAAAGCATATACAAAAATAGACTGGCAGATCTATGAATGGTTTTTGGAAGGTATTCTAGACAAGGATGAACATGATTTCCTTGTGGTGAATTCCCCTGTTATTCCATCTATATTTGGCATACCAAAAATACATAAATCTGTCACAAACCCCACCTTCCGTCCGATAGTTTCAGCCAAAAGATCAAAGACAGAGACACTGGCAGCATATGTTGATTTTCATTGTAAAAACATATATGAAAGAGCTGCACAAGTGTTAAAGGATTCTTGGCATTGTTTGGACATTATTAGGAATACTGCATGGGACGAAAATTATATTTTTCTAACCATTGACGTAGTAAATTTATTTACTGTTATCCCTAATGACTTAGGGTTACAAATGTGCAGAAACAGTTTACACAAATTATCTACACATCACATAGTGAAACAAAATTTATTAGTTGATCTAATTGAAATAGTTTTGAATAACAACTACGTTAGTTTTGAAGGGGATTATTTTAAGCAAAACACAGGTGTGGCAATGGGGCAAATGTGCCCCATTATATGCCAACCTGGTTTTAATAGATTGGGAAAATGAACATGTGATGTCTTCCGAATTTCATAAAGACATAGCGTTATATGTACGCTTTTTGGACGACATTTTAATATTTTGGAGAGGTAAAGAGGAGGATATAGCCCACTTTGTCGAATCTTTAAATAAAAGTACATCTTTTCTTAAGTTTACGTATAATGTGCAGCATGACAAATGTGAATTTCTTGACATTATGCTAATAAAGGATAGGGTAAACAACAAACTTAATTCTAGTATTTTTCGTAAAAAAACATACTCAAATTCCTTTCTTCATTTTGAAAGTTGTCACCCCTACTTTCAAAAAAAGAACATCATTAAAGGACAGATGGTAAGACTATCCAGGTTAATTAGTGACAACAATATATATGAAAGTGAGATAGATAAACTGATTGACATGTTTCAAGAAAGAGGTTACCCTTATGATATCTTGGTTAGTATCAAAGAAGAAATTACAGTCAAGAGACAGACGATATACAAACCAATATTAATAGCAGGGTTGACTGTTGAGAACAAGAAAGAGGTAGCCAATAGACCAGGTCAATCTATGATTTTGCCATTTAATGAGGATAGTTATAACATTATGCATATTGTTCAGGATATTTGGATAGGGTCTCTTCCAACGGATATCACTAGTACTATTGGAGTCTTGCCTTCTTTCACATTTAGTAGGGGTAGGAATTTAAAACAGCTTATGGAAAGTACTAACCTACAAGTTTCACATAAACATTGCATGATGAATAAATGTGGTTTTTGTAGTACGTGTAAGTACATCAACAATGGGCCTTATGTCTCAGTACATAATTACAATAAAACCATAGCTAGTCCAGGGCATGTCAATTGTAACACCAAGATGGTGGTGTATCTGGCCACATGTTTATCCTGTAACACGTTCTACGTGGGTAAAACCATTAGAAAATTGAGACTGAGAATTTTAGAACATGTTAGGGATATTAAAAACAAGAAAACAACAAGTGCATTATATACACATAGCATAAGATGTAACGATTTTAAGAGATTTTTGTTTTTCATTATTGACAGGATTCCCTATAGAGACAACGGGGGTGATGAAAACATATTACTGGAAGTAAAGGAGGTTATTTGGCAACTCAGGCTCAATGCCTCGAGACCACCAGGTATTAATGAACATGTTTCATTGGCTAGTCTATTGAAATACAGGGCTTTGGTAATATAAATAAGAACACACAGCGTATTGTCCTGTGGCACTAGTACTAAGTATTAAGTATTATGTACTATTGTTTGCAGGATGGGTGCTACAAACATGCTGTTAGCATACACTTACATTATTCACATTATGTAAACATATTTCAGTGATGTAGAGTAGTTTTACTACTTATTTAGTTTTTTTTTTTTTTTTAGTTGTTGTGTGTTAGTATTTATTATATTTTACTTTTTATTTTTCTATTTTTCATTTTTATTTTTATTTTTCCCAGCATTACTGTTGAGTAATATATCATTGACAGGATGTGTTTCTGTAAAAGGTTACAACATTTTCTGTAATAATTATGCATTCTTTTAAAACAAGTACACTGGAACTTTAAATGGTTGATACTGTTTAAAGGTATGATTTTGATTGGTGTAATCAAGGAGGGGTGTGTTTTTAATGATGTTATTTAATCTTCATTGCATTTTTTATACACAACTCTGATGATGCCCTTATTAGTAGGGAGAAAGCGCTAAGTTGTGTCTTCACTTATGTACATGCTGTTATTTTACCTATGGATTAAACCAGTTTGATTGTGCTGAACAGCTTGCTACTATTTTTGTGTTTATTCCAACGGAGACGACAGTGGGCGCAGGACCTAGCTTGGCTGTCTTACTGTGAGGTGACAACGCTACCGCAGCATACTAGGTAATATCCTTAAAAAATTAGTTTACACTCAGCTCGACCATTACATTTCCTAATTTCATCTACTATCCTCAAAACAGTATGGCTTTTGGACTGGTAAGAGCACTTCTACTGCCCTCTGGGCCCTTATTGCTTACATCCTCCTGGCTTTGGACAAAGGCTTTCTCACTGGAGCCATCTTTATTGATCTCACCAGAGCTTTCACTCTGGTTGACCATAACATTCTTTTAGATCACCTAAATTTATTTTAAGTTACTAGTGGCGTCCCACAAGGCTCAGTCCTGGGACCTCTCTTGTTCGGTTATATATTTCTCGGAGGTACAGGCCAACACGGAAGGACTGTGGCTGACCAAGTTCACAGATGACTGCAAACTGGGCGCCATAATCGACTCTCCAGCCGACACAAGCATCCTACAAAAGGGCCTCATAGAAACAGACAACTGGTGCCAGAGCCATGGCCTCAAGCTAAACGCCAAAAAGTGTATAGTCATCCCCTTCGGCAAAAACAAAGTGCCCACAAATTACCACATAGATGGTAAATCCATTAAGTACGGAAGAAGTAATTAGGGACCTGGAGACCCAAGTTGATAGCAATCTCTCATTTGACAACCACGTGGCCAAAGTGGTTAGAAAAACATTTTATATAGCCCACCTAATCATGAAGGGATTCACATCTAGATCAGGGGAGGTCATCGTGCCTCTTTACTCATCCCTTATCAGGCCCATAATTGAGTACAATGCCCCTTTTGGGATGTACCTTACCAGACACCTGCAGCAACTGGAAAGACCCCAAAAGTACCTCACCAAGAGGATCAAAGGGCTCAAACAGATGCCATATGCTGCCCGGTTAAAGAAACTCCAGCTCTACTCAGTGGCATACCACCTGCTCAGAGGCGATCTGTGCCTGACGTATAAAGCCATGTCCAACCCGGAATTAATGGACATGCTGCACCTCAGAAAATCCAAATCCTATTGAGCTACGCACTCGAGAGACTTGAACCTCAGCACTGAAATAAATAGGGCATGCTGGAGAGACAGATTCATAACCCAGAGGCTCCCTTCACTCTGGAATAAAATCCCAGTCCAGGTTAGGCAGAGTCCCTCATTGACTCTCTTCAAGAGGAATCTTGATGAGTGGATGGGAGATCGTAGATTTACTCCGGGTATCACTTCTGTGTCACTGTTAGAAAGAGGCACAGTATACTAACCTCGAAAAAGGGCATAGCAAAATTCATTTAAAATGGGTGGTGAAAGCCAAACACACTCTGGCTAGGCTTGTAAATGCCCTAGGGCAGATAGCCTAGTATGAACCTATGAACCTATGAACCTAAATGAAATTGGAATTAGCTCAAAATACACCTACCTGGTATAAAAATTGTCTTTCTAACTGGTACGTATCTGTCCAATTTCAAGTCACACTCTGCTTTGAACCCTCTCCTTAAAGGAATCCCTCAGTACTCCATTCTGGCTCTCCCTCCTTTTCTATTTTTATTTACATAGTCTTATTTCAACAAAACTGACTTCCTTGACCATACAGCAACAACTACAAGCTGACTTCCTTTCTCTTATAAAATGGTATAATAATGAATACTCCCAAAACTAAAACAATGCTGTTTGGTACGTTTCCTAAATGTCAGAATAAATCTCAATCACTTCTTATCAGTGACTGTCTTGACAACCCTATTGATCAAGTCATTTCCTTCAAATACTGTGGTATGTGGCCTGATCCAACACTGAATTGTTACCTTTACCTAGAACAAATATGGAAAAAAATATATCCCCTGGTATTTTTGTCCCATAAATTTTCCCCCTTTTGCTATAGACCAACCAGGAATGCCATGGGCATAGACGTTCTACTAGAACAGCTTGAATATGGACTTCTACTGGTTGCAACAATATACAAAAAACTCTGCCACCTTCCATACTAAAAGCAACCTCTATCTACCATGTCATATCCTTGACCATAGGTATGAGCATCACTGTATCTCACCTAATAAGCCAGTTGGCTACCTCTCCAACAACATGCCAAACTGCTTCTTGAATCCCAACTCTACAAGCACCTCAAAGACCACTCCTGCCCTTCCCATGCTTCCAGCCTATTCAGACAGCCTCCCCCAGTTACAGTCTAAAAACCCTTAACAATTCTGTCCCACTTCTTTAATTTCCCAGACCCAGATGTCATTGCACTAACCATGGCTTGTCCATTTTAGTTCCTAAACTCTGGGAATCTCTCCCTACTAATTTTGAAGACCTCACCTCATACCCCTCATTCTGTGCTCAGCTTAAAGATCATCTCCAGTTTAAATCAGTTTGCAAATGCTTTCCCTCTGGACACATAACCTAATCCCCCACTGTCCCCTTCAGCAGTCAGGCACCTTTGTCTTCCTCACATTATCTCCTTCACTAATGTGTGACATCTCTTTCATATTGTATGTATTGTTTACATTTAATTTCTGTGGGCCTTTACCTTACTTTTGCTGTTTTTTATACTTTGTACTCTATCCCTTCACTGTTTCTCTTTCTTTATCTTCTTCCGTCCTTATTCTAACCATCCCTTTATATTGTCCCTTTGTATGTGTTATTATTACTATTACTGTTATTTATTTGTTGCTATCTTGTCACAACATTTTGTTTGTATTCATAATATGTCTTGTGAACTTGCTTGTCTACTGTCATTTATATTTGTCTGGGCTGAGACTGAGATAGGTCAGTTTAGATCAGTGTTCTATCCCAGTTACTAAATTGAATAAATAAATATAACCATTTTTATGTATATAAATGTATGTATTTATACACAAAAAATATTTGCATCACCAGATAATTTAATTTACAGTATGTATTACCTTAGTTATTAGTTGAAGTACATGCAGACAGTTTTTGTAAAGAAAGGATTTTGTTTGTGTAGCTCAGAAAAATACTTATTAGTTAAGTAATTGTATGTCTCTTTTCTTCTCTCTGTTCCATTCATGCCATTCAGCACATCAGGCAATGAGCACCCATCCAGGCACTCCTTTTTGTAGCAGTTACACTTTTACTGGGTTGGGTTGCTAGTCCAGCACTTAACCCTCCTCAGAGGGTGTACCACATACTCACACAGAAACTCACACCTAGGTCCAATTTACAGTGTCCAATCTACCTACTGCATATCTTTGGAATGTGGGAAGAAACCAGAGCACCTGGAGGAAACCCACGTGAACATAGGGAGGACATGCAGACACCACACAGAAGGCACCCCAGCCAAGAATAGAACCGGAGAACCTCTTACTGTGAGGCAACAACACTAACCGCTGCACTACTGCGCCACCCAAGTAATTGTATAAAACAGTCATTTATTTCAGAATATTAACAGCATGTACAAGATGGCTGAACTCTTTCAGGCACTACACTATAGTCAGAGTTGAGGTTGGGGGAAGGGGTAAAGGTTGCAGTGTCAAGTGAATCACCAACACATAGTTTAGTGAGAAATGACCAGTTGTATTAAACTTCTGTATACATTTTTAAACCATCCCCTTCCATGCTTATTGTTATTGGGCAGATATCTATCAAAGCACAAATCATTGTCCTGAAGTATATGCACTGTATCCATCGGTAACAGTATTATGTTTTGTTTAATGAAGATTGAACTGAAAGAAGCTGAAAACTTCCTTCAGTTGATACATTTTTTCTGCATGTTTACAGCTTTTGGCTAAACAAAATTCACAGACTGTTACATGAAACTGCAGTTTAGGTATGCAACCACAACCATTTAAAGCAGAACCTAGGCTAAAAGTATATAGAAAGATTCCAGACTACACCATCCCTCAAACAGACAAGCTGGGCACACACATAAAAATGCAATAATTCAAAGGAAGATGCAGCCCTAATATTTATAACTTGCATTATTGGAAATATTGTTACAGTATGAGAATTCAGATATTAATAAATATTTAAACAAAAATATACAAAGCAAATGCATCAGTAAATAAAATGCATTGCATTGCATTGTATTAGTAGTCATATCAGAAATGTTAAGTAAAAAAAAGGTGGAATACAGTAAACAACAATTTTCTTATGTCTTCTCTATTTAACGGATGAGACCTATAATAAAGCCCAACATAGTAGAAGACTCACCTGATTAGTTGAAGCCACTGGTAAGCACAAATAAAGTAGTAAATGCAGTGTTCTGTCTTTAACTGATTTCATTAGTACATATAGCTTCTAGTATTTATAAAGGATGGTAAATGAAAGCCTACATTATTTTCAAAATATTATTGTAACCAAATCCAAAAGATATGTCAATGTCTAAATGCAGTATGCTGCTAACCAATTTTATTAGATGTATAACTAGAAGTATTTATAAGGGGTGGTTTTGCAAAAAATGCATATCAGGCACAACTATGACATGTAATTATCATTTATATTACTGTAGTAGAGTGCAAAAATGTAAAACCCCACCAAGACAGGATAGCAATACATTCATTCTTACCAAGTATATATAAGCATTTCCCATATCATTGTTCATAAGCATGCATAAGCACTTCAAGTATATTCTGTTTTAGTTCATTACAGATTTATAAAAATAAAATTGTTATATAGTACAAAACTTGAATGCTAACAATGCTGTCTAACTGTGTGAAATGACTATTTTCTCTTTGTCTCTCCCTTTCTCTCTTTTTCTTATTTTAATTATGCATTCCTTTGACCTTTCTTTTCTTTCTCTATCATTTAAGTTCATTCTTTTAAAGATCCTAATTAATCAGGAGCAGCCCGGCAGCATACCTCCCAAGTTAGGGAACAGTCACTCTCTGCTCATCCAAGGGCAGCCTCACAGGGGCAGGGTGGTGGCATTGGTCTGTAGGCACCCTGGCATGTGGCAGCCTGACAAGCATCACTAAACAATGACTTCTGGTGTTGTTTGATGATATGGTGAAGAAGGTCATGGGCATATAGCTTCAGTCTATTGAGACTTCTCATCAAAGGGTGGAAAAATCTCTGCTCCAGTCAGTGCTGACCACCATGTCACCAAAATCCCCTCTCCCCTCAATATTGGGGTCTTCCACTGCAGCACTATCTGGCAGCAGAACAGTTTGAGGCCTTGTGGACTGGGGACTGTTGTAGGGTACCACTCCTCGTCACCCCCTTCTTTCCTTCATCCACTCTACAACACCCTTGTACCTTGTTTCCACTCTCCCTACCCTCTTATATAAAAAAATGAAAAAATAGGGGGATCTATCCCCTTACAAAATCAGAGTATTGCTCCTCTCCCATCTCACCCAGCACAACCCTCTTTTGGTGCTCGTGATGTTCTCCCCTACTATTAGGTCTCCCCTTTTTCAGTCATTCCTCTCCCCCTTTCCACTCTTTAATGAAAACACCAGAGTGTCAACATACAAATACCCCTATACAAAATTTTATAAACCCTTTATATTTTTTAAATATTAATAATAAAAGCTGTGGAGTCTGCCACTTGCATTAAGTCTTTCAAGCATGACTGTGCAAAGACATGATCGTCCGCAATATCTGAGGACATATGAAGTTATACGAAGCTTTCACATAGTCCATGTATATTTAATGCTTACCTTTAGGTACTTCGCACTTTTTTTCCATAAGTAGGCATGTTTATCAAAATGCCTTCCATTTCAAAAAATACAAAAAAATGCCTTCCATTTCCTTATTCAGCACAAATAACTTGCACTACGTTTATCTACATATATGTGTAGCGGTGCTCTTTAAAGATAACGGGTACACACTTATGAAATCCCAGACTATCAATACCACCCAGTATACAAACATTATTATGCAATAAAAATCAAAGACACCATGAATGTTTTACATAGGCATGTTGTTTCTTACAGTGGTTTTAAAATGTTTGTATTTTCTGTTATAGACAGTATCTGTTACATAAGACAAGTAGTAATTATGAATTGGAAGAAAAGGAATTACATTGATAACTTAAACTAGATAATTCCTTAACTGCCTTAAATGATTATATTGGCATTTATAGTATGCTTAATTTACATTCATTAAGATGATGTATGGCATATGATTAATGATCATATGATTTTAGAATAGTTTAGGTAGGAATTTTTAAATTTCATTGTTATTCCGATGAAGTCTAAAAGTCATTTGGATGAAAGTGCTAATAAATATACTATTTTCATGTGTCTGAATCAGTTTGCATTTTATGTTTCACTGATTTTTGTTTTAACTCTGTTGTTAATTCTGGTTATCAATGGCAACAGGAAAAAGCTCATGCAAATACATTGTTGCAGTTGTTATTGCTATCTATATATAGAACTACAGAACTATTTCAAAGCAAAGCAAAGCAAACTTTATTGTCATTCAACCATTCCCAGGTACAGCTGAACGAAATTCATTAGCTTACCACACCAGACAGTGGGCATTCTGCTTAAAATGGTTTCTTATGCAATAAAGGAATGTTAACATGGGGAGAAGAAAGGATAAGTGAGCTATAAATCAGGTGACTGTAAATTAATTTGACTCAAAGCTCCTTGCCACCTTTTACCAGTAAAATCATGCACTAGGACACTGACAGTCATTTATCCTTTGTATTAGTCTGGAAGAAAGTACAACCATGTTATATAGGACAGGAATACTGTATATGAATTAGGACAAGATATTTTTTTTCAAAATGAAGATAACGCAAAGGTTGCTGAATACAAGATTGTATATAATCCTGCATACATCCTAGGAAAGGTCTTTGCTGAAGCATTTGGTTCATTGGAAATCCACTATTCAAAAACTAAGTTTTCATTCCTATTCCAAGTGAAAATCACTTGTCTGACATCATATCTATAGACTAGTTTACTTCAAGGTTTTATTGCTATTATACTGCAGTGATATTTAGAATAAGTGATTCTTCTGAAATATTATACAAGTGTTTCCATACAACAAAATATGGTCAAGCCTTGCGAGATGCTGGAACAGAGGAAGGCATAATACATACTGTATGCATGACTATTATTGTTTAAACTTTTATAAGGTATCATGGAACTTAACATTAACTAACACTTGTTCAACTTGTATAACTATTTGCCCTACAGATCTGTTAGATTTACTTTGACAAAAGCTCATAATTCTCAGAAGTAATAATACATGCATAAAATGTCAGATCAGGATATCTGAAGATAAAGTATGAGTCTGCAAGAAACCAACTGCCATGTATTATTGATGTGATGACCAATGCTGTTTTGTTGTCACAGTTACATTTTTCATAAGCCATGTTATGGGGCACTTTTTCTGTTTTACTCCACATTAGCAGGCCAAATCCTAAAAAGGAAGTATAAATATCAGGAGATCTGTTAAAGATAATTAAGGAATGCTATAATGTGCGTTAACCTAATACCTCAGGGATTAAATTAAAAACAGCAACTATCTAATGGTAAAGTTTCATGAAGGCCTACAGAGGCTAACAGCTACATGGGTATACAGAAATAGAAGTGTCAGCATACAAGAGTGACATTCTTGAAAAGAAGCCTAAAAGGAAAGAGTAAGCAAAAAGATAGGGATGTTTGAGAAGATTTATGTAGTTTCAGTAATCTAAGGAATTTGTATTTCATGATCAGGGCAGTAGGCTGAGTGCCAAGAAATTGGCAGCACACATGAGGTTCAATTGAGTAGGTAGTTCTGAATCCAAAATGAGTTGGTTTTCTCACCAAAAGGATAGATATCAGCTATAAGCAGAAACTGAATGCTCACTGTTCAGCATCTCAGAACTGCTCACTAATACAACATTAATTAAAACATGGAATTTAATTGAAGTCTTTCCTAATTCTAACTTGTTTCTGTTTTTACTTTTATCATTGACAAACATAGTAGAAACCCTTGTTTTTGGAACTAGTACCAATATTCTTATTTGTTTTCAAACAGTTATAATATAAGAAATGTATTGCTTTGATATAAGTATTGTTTCTTGTCATTATCCTGACCATGGTCATTATAGAGGTCTATATTATTTGTAGGACAGTAAAACAAAGTTTCTGAGCTATGTTTTAGTAATACCTCATGTTCAGGAGCATGTAATGCAGGATTTATCTATGTCTGATGAGATCTGAGCCTGACAGCAAAATCCAAGTGATCAAACAAAGCAAACCATGACTAAATCTGCATAACCGGCGCCCATATGTGAGTTATTGCTATTGTACAGTAATATTATTTAAAAAATACATTTCACACTTTTTTTTACAATAATGAAGGAACTTTCTGCTAGTCACTTGGTGGTATGAACATTAGTTGTAGATGATTGTCACTGTTGAAGTAACACACTGACCCCATGTTTAAAAATGGGAAAAAGGGGGTTGTGGATGGATGGAAGGAAGGATGGATGAATAAAGGAACTTTGTGATCCATCTCTTATATCTGAGAGAAGTCTTACTGATTTACGGCACATGCGTTTGTCATGAACATTCTATAGCCTTGCACAATACATCAGTTGAAACACTTTCTGCCACTTTTAAAGGAGGTCAGTACTTTGCATGTAACCAGATAATTGTGTTAGCACTTAGGACACTTGCACGCTCCTTGCACACAGTAAATATTTGGTTTTGCATTTTTAAATATATTATTCTGCTCCAGAGAAGCAGCACTGTTGTTTGTGAGAGGGTGGAAACTGATTTCATAATATATTATTTCTAGACTTGTCTTTCTCTGTTATTTATACAGAGGCTATCGCAGCTATAGCTTTTATTTTTAATAGCTACAGCTGCAGCAATTTTTGTTGGTTTGCTTTTGTTTTTCAGCCAGGTATTTACATATGAGTAATGCTCAATTTACAATAAGCATATACAGGTGAAGAACCAATCATTGTTCATGTTTTTGCATGCTAATTAACTTCCATGATATAATGTGAGTCAATGCCTCCTTTAGAATGCTGCCTGATTTGACAAATTTATTGCTGACCTCTGTATTCTTGTTGTGTGTCTTCACAGCATGAAACATCCCAACATGATGAAGTTAGCACGTTTGGTTATAATCAAAAGCTAAAGGATTACTCTCCATTTCTAGTCCCCCAAAAAAAATGTGCAGGCAGTGTACTAAGTACAAAATTAAATGGGATTGGGCAATGCAAGGAAGGGTAACTTCCAGTATACCATGTAAATGTTCTTCAGATTAGGGAAATTCATGCCACATATGACCATTAATGATTGACATAAATATGCGGTCAAAAAATAAAATTGACTGTTACCCTACAAGTCCTTGTTTAGATGCTGTTGAACCATTATATATGGATACAGAATACTTCCAGACTTCTGCAGATGATGGTGTAAATAAGCCTTCAAAAGAAAACCTTACATCTGTACAGGCTGTATATACCACAATGGAAGAATTATGATATTTGAGAATATTACAGGACATTGAATCTTCAAAAAGTGTGATGAAATAGTGAAAGGACCACTACTTTTCAGCCACTTCCCAGTATATAAGTCACACTATTTGGAGTTAAGATGCAGGCACAATGACCTGTTAGAAATAGCTGATAAGACTGGCAAAATTAATTAGGAGTTGGTGCAGAAAACAAAGCAGTTATTTACTTCCATATTAATTTATTTTAGTTAGTTAGTTCACTTTATTAACCAAGTTAACCATAACTAAGGAGAGGCCATTAGCAAACAGGAACTGGGGATAAAAGCTCCATAGAAATCTAATATATTGTAAAACAATAAAGGTAGGTTGGCATAGTAAGAAATCCAGTGGTACTGATAATATACAAACAGATTTTTGATTTCACACATTGCAAGTAACCACTTACCATAAGTCTAGAATTTAGAAACATGTGCAGTATAGCTACTTTTTTATAAAGATTTTTATTCAAATTTCTAACAACAGTAAAAGGAAAAAAATAAACTTAAACATATAACTATATACAAAAGTCTGTAACATTAATAGCATATGTATGTATGTATATCTATATCTATATATATATATATATATATATATATATATATATATATGTATATGTATATCTATATCTATATCTATATATATATATATATATATATGTATATGTATATGTATATATATATATATATATATATATATTTTTTTTTTTTTTTTTTTTTAACAATCAAGCAGTTCTCTGAGTTTACGCCAAGATTTATAATAATGTGTAACATTCCATGCTGATCATGCTGTCCTTTATTGTTCTTACAACCAAAATATTTCTTCCCTTACTAAATTCTAACATCCAAACTATCCCTTCTCTCAAGGAATTCCATTTTCTCTCTGTCTCAAGTTCGCTACTGCTCCTATTTTTTATCTACCTGTCTCAAGCTTCCTACAGTTTCATCATATTCCCTCCTACTTGTACATCACCTCAATATTGCATTAGCATTCACTGTTTAGAACATGTTTTAATAGCATAACAACAATCAGCCATATTTTTGTTCATAAACCATACATGTAGCTCCTAAATATTTACCACCAAAATCCTGATATTGATCTACTGATTAGTCATGTCTTTATGATGGCACAAGCTATTTTGTGCTAGTTTATTTGTTAGCTTTCTTTTTTTCCACTTTATATTACTTTCTCAATTTATATTGTTTATGTATAAACTATTTACTACTTATATTTATCAAAGTTATGTATTCTTGAGTATCAATTTATTGTATTGTTTGCAATGTATTTTTTGTAATGGAGCTTTTCTCCCCGGGCCTCAGCTGAAAAAGGGTCACTGGCCCAGTCGGACATCCCCAGTAAATAAATGTAAAATAAAATAAATTAATAAATAAATACATTTGATGTTCTCATCTTTATAGTTAATAACTCATTCTTACAAACTGTTTTTGCTAAATTAATAAATTCACTAAATGAGGGTGTAGCTTTATAATTTCAATTTTTAGCAATTCTTTTCTAGCTATAGCTAGAATAGACCAACAAAGTGGCACTTGAGTCTTAGGGATAATTGCAAGAAGTGGAGCATTAAATAAGATCAGTGATTCAGAAATACTACATTTATCTGACCACAGCATTTGAATAAAATTATTAATTAATTTCCAAAGAGAAGACATTATCTTACATTCAAACACCATATGTACCCAATCAGCTTCTATGTCTAAGTAACATCTCCAATACTTAATATTAATAGTTTTGTACATTAAAGCAATTTTAATCAGTGTGATGAAAGCTCTATGAAATATTTCCATGTGAAAAATTTCCAGTGTAACAAAGATGTAGTTTTCACTGCAGAATTTAACACTATTTTTTATTTTCATCTGAGACAAGTTCATTATTAAATTTTGTAGAATAATTCCAAAATATGACATCAAAAAATGAAGCATAAGATCTAAGAATTCTATAAACCTTAGCTAAATATTATTTACTAAATTATTAATGCTAATTAACAATGTTAAAATCTTAGGAAAAGATGCTGAATGTGAATTATGTATCATATTTACTTTAGTGCTTACATATTCCCTATAAATCTGCAAAACTGTTTAATTCTAAACTATGTTTAGCAAGAAGATAATCTGCAGAGTGAGGTTTACTCCCATTTGGGAATTGATACCAATGAATTATATTATTGTTCTTTTTCGGTTCTAACATTTTATTTAAAGTATGTGTTTCTAAACATTCATTAGTATAAGCAATAGGAAATAGAAAAAAAAAACATTTTAATAATCTGATCAGAATAAACTTCTTAAAAGAGATAAATTGCAACTGTTATAAGAACATAACTATGTTATTATTTCTATTTATACAATATTTTTTTAAAAAACAATAAAAATTATTAGGTACAATTTGTGTACAACATAAAATAATGTATTTATTATTATTGAGTATCTTTTCATGAATTAACTTCCATTTTGACTCATATGGTGTATTAAGCCATAGTGCTATTACTTTAATAATGGCTGACACAGCATATAATCCAATATCGGGAAAACCTATGCCCCATCATCTCAACTTTTGTTATGACAGTCAAAGGAGTTCCTAGGTTTATTCAGATACTAAAGAATTAGAAGAATACTATTTATTTTCTTTAAAAAGGTTTTGGATGGAATTACGATTAATGACTGAATAAAAACATTTTTGGAAGAATTGCCATCTCAATTAAAGTTAGACGATCTTCTATAGTGAAGAAAAATGTATTCCAATATGTAGTTGATAGCATAATTTTATTAAGAATATGGTTAAAATTAACTAACACTAAATTTGTACAATGTTGCTGTGATACCAAGGTATTTAATTTGTGTATTCTCCAAGTTAAAATTACTATATTTCTGAGTTATCTAACTTCTTATTAATTAATAATAAAGTATTAGTTTTAAGATGATTAAAAGTTAAGCTTGAAATTGCTAGAGAACGTTTCTTCAAATTAACAATATGCATCAATTAAGTTTCTATATTACCAGTTGTGAGAAGAATATCATTCACAGAAAGTTCAATTTCCATAACAAAATTATCTGGTAATGATTTACCTATAATATTTTCATTTGATCTAATATAGTTAGCAAAAACTTCTATGACCAGAGCAAACCACAATGGTGACAATGGAAAACCTTGATTCATACCTTTTTGAATTTTAGAAGTGCTAGAGAGAAAATAACCTATTTTGACAAAGAAGCAAGCATTATTATAAAGCTCCATTGAGAAATTATATTCTTTAAGAACTTTGTATAGAGTCAAAAGCTTTATCAGAATCCAAACTGATAACTGAAAGTCCTTTTTTTTTGTTTTTATTAGCATAATCTATTAAGGTGTTCAGTCTAATTATATTATCTTGCACCTGTCTATTTAATATAAACCCAGTCTGATGGTGCTAACTACTTCTGGCAAAATTAAATTAATTTTACTAACTAAAGTCGATATAAACAACTTATAATCAACATTTAAGAGAGAAGTGGGATGGTAAGAGAAACGTAAAGGTTCCTTATCTTGCTTAAATATAGGTGATATAAGAGAAAATCACAAAGATGGTGGAACATTAACTGTAGTTTTAATTTCTTTAAAAGCTTTTGATATTATATTAGCTAGATTACCATGCAATAGTCTATATAAATCTGGTATGATACCATCTAACCCTGGTGCTTTTTCTAGAGAAAATGGTTTATCAATTCTCCTTGTTTGCTCTTTAGTTAATTTATGATGTATATTATTTTTTAAAGTGTCTAATATATTATCTTTAAATTATTACCAGTTTAAGAGATTTCTTTGATATGATTTAATTTACTAATTTTCTCAAATCTAATAGCTAATTTATGTAAATTCGAAGGATTCATTGAATAAGATTGAAGTTTTAGTTTTTCTAAATTAATGGAGACCTTATGATTTAAGATTTCAACATATTTTGTAATGAGATTTTTTAGTTCTGTATGAGAGGAGATATCATTTGATTTTAAACGCAACTTTAGATTATCAATTTTAGACTGTAGAATACTAATTTCCTTGCTTCATTCATTTCTTTTACAATAATGTCAAAGTGCAATTCTACCATTAATGTAAGCTTTCAATGAGCCCCATAAAATAACATCTGAAACTTCACCATTATAGTTTATGTCTAAAAAGATATGTATCTCATTTTTAAAAACTATGCTTAAAAACCCTTAATTTTAGCAATATAAAGTTAAAAGAAATTGCATTATGATCAGATAGCGGGCAAGATACTATTCATGCTTCTTTAACATTCAACAATAGAGTATTAAAAATAAAAACTTTATCTATATTAGTTTGAGTTTCACATCTATAAGAATAAAGAATGAAATGAAGAGTATTAGTTTCAGGTCATAAATATCTTTAAAGTTCATTGAGCTGATAAAATAATAGTAAGCGTTTAACTGAATATGATAATCTGAGTTTCTTATTGCCAGTAGTATCTTTTTCAGACAGAATACAAATAACATCAGCAGCTATAATAACGTCACATTTTATATAATAAGTCATAATATCCAAATACTTTTTTGAAACTTTAGCTCTAACTCCTGTAATCCAAAAAGAACTTAAGAACACTTAAATGTTGTCATTTATTTCAACTTCAATGAGACATAATGTACCATTTTTATCCAAGAAAGTGTCAATTACTTTAGACATCATAGATGCATTTTTCCACAAAATGAGAATGCCTCTTCTTTTTTATTTGAATTGAGAACAAGATAAAGTCAAATATTCTTTCAAAATTACTCTGCTAATGTCATTGTTGAGCAGATGAGTTTCTTGTACAAATACAATATGAGCATAGTCTAACTTTAAATATTTAAATAAACTACCCCTCATTAAGGCACTGTTTAAATATTCAAAGATAAGCATTTGTAATACGATATCTTGACATCTATAGCATAATACTACAACTAAAAGAGTTTTAACATATTCAGTTATAGACAACGCTGCTAACACATTCATTAAACATTTTAAAATATTAAAATTTAAACACCTTTCCATGGAATAAAATATTCCTGGTTTGATGAAATAATCAGACTACTTTCCAGCAATCCCATTAGTCAATCTACAAATCAGTCAAATACAACTACTTCTCAAAAGATAAGATTATGATATTATAAGACAGAATCCTAAAAAAGAACAGTCATATAGAGTTATAATAAATATTATAATATATATGTTAAAATTGCTTAAGTAAATAAGTTAATACTGCTATAGAGCATATTAGATCACTAGAAAAACTCGTGTACTATATAAAGAGCCACAAACTTTCCCTGTTCATATAATTAAAAGGTAAAATAAAAATTAAGAAAAAAAATACAAAATTAAAAGCACAGTAAAAACCTAATATATAATTAAAGAAATTTGTAAGAAACACCACTGTATAAAAGCCCTACATTTATTTTTATTTTAATTTCATATGTATTGAATGTAGGCTTTAACTTAAACTTAAGTATGCAGCTGTTATGTGTACAATTGTGATCATATTTCTTTAAGACGTTTCTGAAAAGCTTTACTACTTATTCCTGTTTATTCTAAAGAGAGCATTGCTTGTCATAAAAAGAAGACAATAAAAACAACTAAATCACTGTAGCTCTTTTTATAGTAATACAAGTAAAAATGAAACAAATACAATAATAAATATTTATAACTATATAAATATATATATATATATATATATATATACATGGGTCTACCTGAAAACGCTAACAATGCAGAATGCCGACAACGAGATAACCGACACGGAAACACCAAAAAAAAAAGTTCTAAAACACGAACATTCATATGCCCGACAAACCAAAATCCAGACAAGCAAGAAAACAAATACCTTTCCCAAAAAACACACACACAACACAAGCACACAAAAACCTTACAAACCTACACTAAACCTTACAAATACAGCTATCTATGCACTAACCTTAACACAAACCCTAACCGTAAGGTGCGTCACTATTGCACACTTACCTTACCCGCACCCTAACCCTAACTCACTTAACCCACCCCCTAACCCTCAAGTCCATCACTATCGCACACTTACCTTACCCACAATGTGACCCTAACGTCTGTTCTTATCGCACACATACCTTAACATGTTGGTGTTGTCAGCATCGGGATTCTCAACTGTCGGTCTTCTCCGTTGTCGATCTTCCAGTGTCGGTGTTCCTGTTGTCGGCGTTCTGCATTGTCGGCGTTCTGCGTTGTCGGCGTTTTCAGGTAGACCCATATATATATATATATATATATATATATATATATATATATATATATACATATACATATATACACACACACACATACACATGCACACACACACACACACACACACACACACACACACACACACACACACACACACACACATTTGTATCCTAAATATTATAAAATTCAACTATTAAAATATCTAAAAGAGTATTTATTATTTGTTTAAATACTGCTATACCAAAACAGAACATAAATTATTATAGCTTCCATGCAGACTCAGATACACCAAAGTGATCCAGTGACTGACATTGCTAGCTGACACATTACTAAACTGTGTTACTAAAAGAATCAAACCATATACCAAATAGTAACAACACTTCATTTAGACAGCTTGCCAAACTTCTGTATATCTGCTAAATATAAATAATTGTTATATAGAACTGCATTTTATTATAATTTTACACACCATTCCTTTATTATTAATCTATCATAACCTGGCATCGTTTTCAAATAAATTTGACTAAATACAATCATCATATTCACTTAAAAAAAAAAATAATGAAATCATTACTTGAATCTCCTTTAGTTCAATATATAATAATACCTAAACCTTAAATATCCATTAAGTTAAAAAGTAACATTTGATAGATACATTTCAGTGCTTAAGTTAAAATGCACATCTGACAAATCACATTAACATAGAAAAAATGAACCGCAGGTCTGCAGACACTCCAGCTGTAAGCTTGTGATTAAACCACACCAACCACGGGTAAATCTTTAATATACCATGTCATTGGTTATTGCTATATTAAAAACTATCTATTTTGTTTTGATGTCTGATAGTTAAAAAAGTTGATTTAAAAAAGCACTTGACAAGGAAGGACTTCATTAAGCCACTCTGATTACACAGAGATGTTATTGTGCCTCAGTAATATGTTATCAGTGGTGTATAGCTTATTTTCATTTCCAAAGAACATTAAAGAGAAGAGATAATGAACATAAGTCGTATATCTGTCATGAAAAACATGTTCAGCGATGCTATATTATTCAGGTTTATAGAGCTGTCATATGTTACTGATTTCAAAGAGAAAGGTTATGAGAGTGAATCTTTGGAAAAGTTAAAGGCAGAAATTATAAGTGAAAGGAATGATAAGGCCAAACCATACTTTTCATATAGGAACACTGATACATTAAGTACAAAGAAAGCTAATAAGTGTGAATATTTGCATTATCTGACAACTTATAATAGAAGGACTAAAGTTGTTAAGGGTATTATTTCAAAGAATTGGGGTTTATTATCTGCTGTACCTGAAATTAAGAATATTACAGGAGATAAAACTAGTTTTTCATATAGGAATAGTACTAGATTGAAAAAGCGCTTGCATTAGAAGGATATGAAAATGAGAGAAAATAGACCTATTAGGAGAATAGGGACTTTTTCATGTCTTAATTGTGTGTGCTGTAAATATTGACAGATAATGAAATTTATATACCCCATAACGAAAAAGAACTATACTTTTAAAGCATCTGCCACATGTAGTACCTACAATGTAGTTTACCTTGCTACCTGAATGAGGTGTTTAGCTTTCTATGTGGGTAAATCAATATGTAAACTTAAAGATCAAATTGGTGAACATAAATCAGATATTAGAAGGAAGGTAAATAATGGCTTCGCCAAACACATTGAGGAGGAGGGTACTGAACATGTGTTTAAATTTGGGGTTATTAATGTTATTTATCCTAATATAAGAGGGGACGTCAATAATAATACATTAGAAGTGAATGATTGGATAATATTGTTTCAGGCAGATACCAAACCAGAAATTAATGCATCTGTGAGTCTAAAACCACTGTTAAAAAAGAAGCAAATGATTTTAAGGAAATAAATTAAAATTCTGATAGATAAATAAATATATATATATATATTTTTTCCCCCATTAATATTTTGTGTTTTGAAATATATTAAATATCTTAAATGTTTTATATGTGTTTAAAATGATGTATGCCTTTTAGGGTAAACGTGTTTTCATTAAAGCTGTGACATGTCATTTTATTTGAATGTATATAAAGAAGGGAGGGTATTTCTAATTTCTTTCTTTAAACTGAAGAAGGGTGTTTGCCCAAAAGCTATGTGATTTATTAAACCCTGTTTTATACAGTGAAAATATATTTTGTTGTCAAGTGTTCCCTTCTACTGGAATATTTTTTGCTTTGGATTTGTTGTGTTTACAGTGAAGGTTTACCGTTGTGCTGTTCCTTGGTTGTTACATATGCAAAACTGTTCACAGAAACCCTGTAAAAGCATGTTAATAGCTGCACAGAAGCAGCTGTACTCACCAGTAAGAAGTACAGAACTAACTCAAAAAAGAAGCCACCCTGGTAGAATCACAAAATTAGTAAGGTGTATAACAGAAGGAAGAAAATCATAGCAAAAATTAGGAGGTGCAGCACCCACCAGGATAAAAGCACTCTCATCAAACTAAACAAACAGCTCAGAGGACAAAGTCTACCAAAGCCAAATTAGTGGTAAATTTGGCCTCCCAGGCCAAGGACAACCTCAAGGCATTCTTTATCTATGTCTGCAACCTCAAAGGTAATACACAATTGCGTGCAGAGCTCATTGTTAATGGAGCCACCTACACTGATCCAGAATATATAGCAAACCTACTGGCCGATTAATTCATCTCCAACTTTACCCCTCTCTCCCTCTCAACCTTCCCTCAGGAAATACCATCAAATATAACTCCCCCTGCTATCCTTAGGGAACAGGTCCTTAATGCTCTCTCTAAGGCCAAGAACATTGCATCAATGGGCCCAGACAATATCCCTAGATACCTTCTAAATAGCTTGAACCATGAACTATTAGGCCTTCTGGAATTGCTATTTAACTGTAGCCTCCAAACAGGATCTGTGCCTCATGAATGGAGAACAGCAACAGTCACCCTCTGCACAAACATGGGTCATCTGCAGATCCTGGAGACTACAAACCCATAAATCTCACTAGTCTTTTATGCAAAGCCATGGAAAGAATTATCATGGAAATGATCAATAATGATATAGTAAACCTCCAGACACTGGACCCAACCCAGTTTGGTTTCATCAAGGTCAGGTCATGCCTTCTCAGCCTGGTGGACTTCTTTGATAAGGTCATCAAAGCAATAGATGAGAGCAAAATGGTTCAAACTGCCTACCTTGACCTGGCCAAGGCATTTTACACAATACCCCACTTGGGCATTATTGGCAAACTCAAGAAGTTAGGTGAAAACCATTTTTCACCCAGTGGATAGCCCACTGACTCACAGACAGGACCCATGAAATTAACATTAGGGAGTCCACCTCTAAAAAGAGGCCAGTCACAAGGGGAGTCACTTAGGGATCACTCCTTGGACCACTCCTTTTTGGCATTTACCTCTCTGAAGTCAAGGCCAATGTCATCGGTCTCTGGCTGACTAAATTTGCAGATTATTCAGATTTGAAGCTGTCATTGAATCCCACACTGACACAAGTGCTCTCCAGGAAGGGCTGACACAGACAAACTGGTGTCAGAGTCATGGACTAAAACTAAATACCAAGAAATGCATAATAGTATGCTTTGGGAAGTCATCAACCTCTGGTAACTATCATATTGACAACACACCCCTTAGAGTTGATCCAGTAGTCAGGGACGTGGGGACACACATAGACAGTAATCTAGCCTTTGACCATCACGTGTCTACAGTAGTGAGGAAATCATTCTATGTTAGGCAACTTCTAAACAAAGGTATGGCATCTAGGTCCAAGGAAGTCAATGTTCCACTGTAGTCGACATTCATCAGACCTATCATTGAGTACAATGCCCCCTTTGGACTTGAAAAAAATCACCAAAATCAACACTGAAGGAAAACAAGAAAGCACTTTACTGTAAAAAAACTTGTTATTTTCTGCTTTCATCCAAACCAAAACTTCATCAGAATAACTCTCCCAATAGCAATAAACAACCTATTAATTACATAATTAGCAATCAATTAAAAACATATCTAACAATAGACAAAATCAAGAACATTTTACAGACTTTAATCTCATTCCATTTAAAACACATTTAATATTAACATGTTCATTGAGACCCAGTGCTTTATCTGGCCAAGTTTAATTTGCCAGAGTGTTTCTTTTTGTTCCACTTTATTCCTAAAATTACCTCCTCTTAAATCTAAGGGAACAGCCTCTATTATAGTAAAGAGAAACTTTTTGAACCCATCATGAATTAAGGAATGTTTAAACAAAACATTGTTTTCATCCTTAGATTTGATGGCATATAAATGTTCCCTGTTTCTGTCTCCTAGACTCCTAGTTGTCATCCTAACATAATAAGCATTACAGTTGGAACACACACTGATATATGCCCCCTTTGATATGTACCTATACAGTCATATCCAGTAAATGGAATGTCCACAGAGGTTCCTCACTAAAAGAATACAGGGCGTAAGTAAAATGTCCCATGCAGACTGCCTCGAGGCCCTATCGCTGTATTCTGTCTCCTACAAGTGTTGAGTGGAGATCTGTGTCTGAAGTTCAAGGCATTGTTAGACCCCAGTCTGATGGACCTCATGCATTCAGCAAAACAAACAGCATCAGAATTACTCATTCTAAAGAATTAAACCTTGTCTGTGATATAAGTAGGACCTGCTGGAGAGACAAGTATGTATCCCAGAGACTACTCCATCTCTGGAACAGGCTCCCCATCCATGTGAAGCAGAGTTCCTGCCTAACCCAATTCAATTGTGACTTGGACAGTTGGTGGGGGAACAGGAAAGTCATCCATGGCTTAGCACATGTGTTTCTAATGGACACAGGCAGTCTGCAAATGGTTCATCTCCCAGGCCCCTGCTTGTAAATGTTTCATCCCACGAGCCCCTGCTTTCACTTAGCAAGGATACCAGAACTTGTCAGAGATTTGGGATGCATGGCTAGGCTTAAAAAGACCCATGTGGTTGTTAGCCTAGTAACCATCTATGAACCTAAGCTATTTGATTCAGCATTATGATCAGGCATGTATAAGGTAATCATACCTAAATCATTCTTTTCCTGATTTTGATAACTCATACTTAGCCCAGAAATACCACCTCCAAAGTAACTTAGCACTTTTTATATTTAGTGTGAGATGTCACATGTTTTCCTATCCTTTCTTCTGTACTAGGATTCGTTTCAGCCTCTCTTCTATATCTGTAATCTACTACCTCAGCTCTGGCTTTATTAGGAAACACATTTATCCTGTTCTCCCACTCCTAAACTATGCCAGAGACAAATATATTAAACAACACAGGCCTGACCAGTATGTCTTGTAGTATCTGATTTTTATTTATTTCTCAAAGGCAGTGAGCCCCATACCTGTTGTATCCTGGCTACCAAATTCGAAGCTGACATTTTTTTTTTGGTGAACCCTTAAGACAGGACAGCTAAAACATGTAAGGAAGCAAACCAAAGAGACTTAGAACTACAACAGAATCATACAAGAGCTGTATCAACAGCAAAAATACTGAGGTCATTTGTTAAGAAAGCTGAAACTGAGCGGTACATGCTAAGTGATAATCTTTGTAAGTACATGACAGGTACCATTTTTCAAAAGCTGCCTGGTGAAAAGTGGATTTATTTAAAGTCTCACTTTCTAGCAAAATGCAAATGCAGATTACAGTCCCCATTGGAGCACAAGTACATTGTACTGAAACTGTATGCTTTGTACTTCATCTCATGCTTCTACTGGGAAGCACATTCTGGGTATGAGTTTGGTCAACTGTCCTCCCTGCACCATTATAAATGATGACCTGCATCTGTCACCCCTGGGCTTCCGGATACTGGCCAAGGCTCTTGACATCCCTATAGTGCCTTTTTTAGGCAGTGTTCCAAAGATTAAATTACCACCGTAACAGCTACAAACAAATGCAATCTGAGTCTAAATCTCAAAATGCAGTCACTCGAAGCACTCCTTAAAATTGAGAACATCAGCATTTGTGCTGTAATAGAGACCTTGTTTAAGGCAGCAGAAAGCACCCCTACACTACCAGGCTATAACTCTTTCCACACCTTTCAGCCCCAGAACTTGGATTGAAGCTCCAAAGGCAGTGGTGTTTACATATTTATAAAGGATGCTCACACCTCCAGACTGGTAGCCCAACATAACACATCAGAGATACTTCAGGTGCAGCTAACATTGGGTAAGACAGCAATTTAGGTCATAGCCTGCTATAGGTCCCCAACTATGTCCCAAGACTCAAACTCCATGTTCCTAAGCACTCTGGAGAATATTAGGGTACAGCCTAACACTCATACTAGGTGACTTCAATTATCCCTCCATTAACTGGGAAAACTATTCATGTAACAATACACTTGTCCAACATTTCCTGGAATTCATTAATTCCAATGCCCTGGACCAGCTCATTCTTACCCCCACTAGAGGTAGCAACATCCTTGA